>NC_057808.1:345675118-345722970 GCF_018294505.1 Triticum aestivum | reverse complement strand
ACACGAATGCTTATTTTGGACATTTATGTGGAACGAAAAGTTAGATGCGTGGGCTGCTTGGACCTGCCTGCCCTGCCTCGACAGCGGCATAAAAAGGGGCAGCACGACAGCAATTATAGCAGTAATTCGCTGAGGTACACACTATGAATAGCTCTAGCCAGCCAGCCTTTTTCTTTTCATCTTCCTCTCCTTTTCCCTGGAACCGCTTTCATGTCCCGTTCTATCCGGCCTTTTGGTCATTCGTGCAACAACTGTTTGCAAGAGCCGATGACCCCATTGTCGTCGTGTTCCTCAGATCCAGCCTCCGCCATGCACCCGCTTCAACGTAAGTTCATAGCCTCACGTATCGAAACCGAATGTCGGTGCGTCGATTATCTATCTGCGTGTTTGATTGGGCGAGGCTCGCGCTGACAGTTTTGACAGCGTGGAATGGTAGCAGGCGGCAACGGACAGGACAGCGGTAACGGACTTTAAAGGCCACGATAACGGCTAGGCGCGAACCAACAGCACGGCTGCAGAATGCAGACAGTGACGGACGGATAGATACATAGCGGTACTCTCTCTTGTGTGCATGCATATTTTCTCGCATCCTGCTAGCACTCGACAAGCAGGACCCCGCGCTTAGGGAAACGGTATGCTTGCGAAGGAGCACCGGCTGTGCCATTCTGTGATACCACATGGATACTGGCACGTTTGTACTTGGTATTTTCTTTTTAGAAACACGGAACAACGGGACATCTTGTCTAGGACTCAAAGCTTTGTTGTTGCTGTTGTTTGTTGTTCGTCTGCACACGACCCGCACGCCATCCCTTTTGCTAAAATTGGATGTTCGGAAGGCTTTTGATTCCGTCCGTTTGGGAGTACTTGAGCTATTGTAGCACCGAGGTTTCCCACCGAGGATCCGTGATTGGTTGTCGGCCTTACTTCACACATCTTCCTCCCGGGGCCATGCTTAATGGTGTGCCTGGCATGCCTATCCCTTCATGGACGTGGCCTCCATCAGAGGGATACTCTCTCGCCGCGACCTCCTCTTTGGCATCTTTTTTTTTTTAGTAACCCCTCTTTGGCATCTGTAGCGCCGCTTGCCAACTGGGCCTGGCCTGACACGGGCCGATGGTCGCTCGCTCGCGTTCATGGCTCTCTCGCTCGGGCTCCCTCGCCTTTTCCTTTTTTTCATTGGTTCATCTTTTTTACTTGCTTTTAATTTTTGTGCTTCCTTGTTCACTAAAAATATTGTTTGCTGGTTTTTTTAAGTAAAAAAAAGTTCGTCGGTTTAAGACAGTTCGCAAATCTGAAAAAAGTTTCACTAATTTTATAAAGTGCGTGAAATTAAAATAGTTCATGAATTTGAAAAAAATATTGTGAATTCAAAAAAGTTCTTGAGTCTTAAAATGGTTCACCAATTTTAAAAAGTGCATGAATTTGAAAAAGTTCATCAAATTTGATAATAACTTCACAAATTTCACAAAAGTTTAAAAACTAGAAAAAAATCATGACATTTGAAAAAGTTCACAAAAATTGAAAAAACTTCAAAGTTTTAGAAAAAAATTCATCAATTATGAAAAAAAGTTCATGAATTTGAAAAAAGTTTGTGGGGCTTGAAAAAAAGTTTGTAAAAATTGAAAACAGTCTGTGGATTTATAAAACATTCATGCCTTTGAGAAAATAGTTCATGGATTTGAAAAAGTTTACAAATTTAAGAAAATGTTCACGAATGTTTTAGAAAAAGTTCATGGATTTGGAAGAAGGTTCATGGATTTGAAAAACGTTCACGAATTAAAGAAAATGTTCATGAATTTAAGAAAAGATCATTATTTTAAAAAAGGTAATGAACATGAAAAAAGAAAGAGAAAGAGGAAATGGAAAAGAAAAAAAACGAAAGAAAAAATGGCCAAACAAAATCGAGAAAAAATAGAGTCTAGATGGCACGGGGCAATAGTAAGAATAAGTATTACTAGCATATTCCCGCGCGGCGGCACGCCGCGCCCATCGATACGATGCGGTTATAATTTCTTATTATCTTGTTTCATTCGTAATCAAGATGAGGTTGATCCAACAACCATATATTATGTAGAGCACAACTTCTTATTCTGGTTTGGCTAGTACACACATGCAGTTACAGGTTGGTCCACCAAAATCATTACACTACGTAATACATATAACACTAACCGTCATCTACAGTCTTAGGATAATCTCTCTATAAACTACATTCCTAGTCTCAAAAGATGGACATCCATGATCATCCTCAATCAAGAACTTGAGACCACTCCGTGAAGAAACGCGCGATACTGCAACATACCGTTGTCCATGCGAAAATACCGGCTCTCGTAAATATACACATATCTTAGACAAAGTCTGCCCTTGGCTCTTATTGATCGTCATAGCATAGCACAACCTTATTGCAAATTGACACCGTCAAAGTGTAAAAGGCCACTTAGATCCCGCTGAGTTCAAAACTATACGTGGAACGGATACATGCTGCCCTTTATTAGAACCAGTGATAATTTCTCCTTCTAGAACCCTGTCACCTAGTCGAGTAATAATCAATCGTGTTCCATTGCACAAACCCAATGATTGATTAATATTCCTAAGAAGCATAATAGGAACTCCCAACTTTGAGAGAAATCTTATGATGAGGAATATTATTTGTAGTAATAGGGTTCAATACTTCATCAACGGGATCCGTAGATTTTGATATAGAATCATAACTTAGGCAGTCCGTAGAACTCCACGTACACACTTAAAGACAACATCATTTATTTTATCCACAACTGAATTGGTCGGACAAACAATAACACGGCGTGATAAATAATCAGCATCATTATACTTCAAATAGAACATATCGTATACGTTGTCCACAGCAGCTTCCATATGATCTATTGTGGGAAATAACAAAATATCTTCAGGGATAGAAATACATGACGGAGAAGAATCATCACCCTTAGAACGCATTGCAAAGCCGCATATTTGTATGAAGTTTACGAACTTTAATGTATGGCCAAAGCAAAGAAGAAATCAATGATGCATCAATAATATCCTCTTTCGTACCGCCCTCGATGACAGGCAAAATTTGCCTAAAATCACATCGATACAATAATATAATCCTAAAAAACAATTACCGTGGAACACATGCGAAGGACTGACAAAAGAAATAGCAGGATGACCTACAAAAAAATAATATCAGCAATGCCTAAATAAAGTACCTACATCAACCAAACAAAGCAACAAAACACATAATTGCCAACTGTGGGGTTAACGGGGCAGTTTCCCGGACGAATCTCCCGACGTCGACGGCATAAGTCATCAGCAGACAAATTATCAGCTCTAGATCCAACCCCTACAAATAAAAATCAAAGAACTACATAAATAAACAACAGTGACACATAAAAAAAGAAGGAAAATAACTCATAGTAGAGGCCAAACAAACCGGCAACTGTACTGCAGGAAGGCCCCGACGTGATGGACGAACTCCCAACAGTTGATCATCAACAGCAGCCTCGACCCTATTTGCAGCACGACCTCGAGCAACGGCAGCACCTCCCCCAGTACGCACACGATTAATAACGGCTGCTCGAATCCCGGGGGGGCGACCCCGACGACGGGGACACCCGCGACCAGAACCATCACGGGCCATCACTAATGACGATCAGATAGCACCACACGCAGGACAAAGAGAAACATCGGGCTGATGCAATATATATAGAACCCCGAGTGGGGGAAAAGCGTCAGGAAAGAACCAGAGCACTTGATCGAGGGAGCATCGAGAACACACCATCTAAGCGGTACCGCCTGAAAACTGCACATGTTAATGAAAACTCAAGCCAATAAAAAACGTGGCAATCTCTAAACTGGCCAACACAAACGGGAAAGCCGGACACGTATTTACGGCAAGCAAAATATCTAGTACGCCCGTTCAAAGCGGCGCACAGAAGCTGCCGTATAAGCGGCACCGGCTAATCTGCAGCCGCTTATCTAGATGAGTTGATTTTTTTAACAAAATAGCGGCGCCCACACGTTACAACAGACGTGTACAAATGTAGATGCACATGCAACCATAGCCGTACCTGCTCACAGCACATGCCGGCAAAGAGAATGACCTGAATCTAAACCATAATCACTAAACACACCCAAAGACTTACACAGCCAGGTCCCCCACTAATTGGTGTGTCAACACCTAATTGGCCCAATTTTTACTGCAGGAAAAACTCTAAAAATCCACAAAAAAGGATCCGGTCTAGATATAGGATATGTAGTATTAGTAGGTACAAAAGGGGAGCTTTCAAGATAGTTGTGCAATCAGAAGAAAACAATAGATTGGTGGCTCCATTTCGTTGTTCAGACGTTGACCTCGGTGATGTTCTCCTTGGCTTCCTAGTGGTTAGGGCCACTTTCCCGTTTTGATACCTCGGGCTTCCACTCTCCATGCACCGACTAAGGGCGGTTGATTTTCAGCACTTGCATGACAAAGTGGCAAGCAACTAGTGAAGCGGGATGGCATGCATGTCACGGTGGCAGAAAGAAACTCCTTGGTTCAGTCTGTTATATCCCCACATTCTTTTTATCATATCATTCCCATGATCCTTCCCAAAGGATCAATGAAGGCTATCATCAAAATAGAGCTGGGCTTCCTTTGGGCAAGAATGGACAAGGTCTCAGGTGGTAGGTGCAAAGTCAAATGGGAGCGGAGCAAGTTTGTAGGCCCAAGGAGTTCGGTGGCCTCGGGATCCTTGACTTGGACAAATTTGCGTGTGCCCTTCGACTCCTTTGACCATAGATTTGGATCTAACCAGAGATAGCTTGGGTGTGGCTTGGCCACCCATGTGATGAGGTTGACATGGATCTCTTTATAGATTGGCGACCATCACCATTAGCAATGGTAAGGCCCTGTTTGGTTCAGCTTTTATCGACGGATTCCGCTGTCGCGCAGCAGAATCTGAACCAAAGGGCGAACCCAGCAAAATCCGATTCTAGAAATCTGCTGCCAAAATCTGAACCAAAAGCGGAAACAGCCCAGGACGTGCTTTCCAAAATCTGATTCCGCTGCGGGCCAAAATCTGAAAAAGCTGTATCAGCTGGTTTGGCAAATGACCTACATCTTTTTCACATCAGATTTGCCACAGCTGTTTTTCCACAGCAGATTTTGAAGGAAATATGCCCTAGAGGCAATAATAAAGTTATTATTTATTTCCTTATTTCATGATAAATGTTTATTATTTATGCTACAATTGTATTAACCGAAAACATAATACTTGTGTGAATACATAGACAAACAGAGTGTCACTAGTATGCCTCTACTTGACTAGCTCGTTGATCAAAGATGGTTATGTTTCCTAGCCATAGACATGAGTTGTCATTTGATTAACGGGATCACATCATTAGGAGAATGATGTGATTGACTTGACCCATTCCGTTAGCTTAGCACACGATCGTTTAGTATTCTGCTATTGCTTTCTTCATGACTTATACATGTTCCTATGACTATGAGATTATGCAACTCCCGTTTACCGGAGGAACACTTTTTGTGCTACCAAACGTCACAACGTAACTGGGTGATTATAAAGGTGCTCTACAGGTGTCTCCAAAGGTACTTGTTGGGTTGGCGTATTTCGATATTAGGATTTGTCACTCCGATTGTCGGAGAAGTATCTGTGGGCCCACTCGGTAATGCACATCACTATAAGCCTTGCAAGCATTGCAACTAATGAGTTAGTTGCGGGATGATGTATTATGGAACGAGTAAAGAGACTTGCCGGTAATGAGATTGAACTAGGTATTGAGATACCGACGATCGAATCTCGAGCAAGTAACATACTGATGACAAAGGGAACACCGTATGTTGTTATGCGGTTTGACCGATAAAGATCTTTGTAGAATATGTGGGAGCCAATATGAGCATCCAGGTTCCGCTATTGGTTATTGACCGGAGACGTGTCTCGGTCATGTCTACATTGTTCTCGAACCCGTAGGGTCCGCACGCTTAAAGTTCGATGACGGTTATATTATGAGATTATGTGTTTTGATATACCTAAGGTAGTTCGGAGTCCCGGATGAGATCGGGGACATGACGAGGAGTCTCGAAATGGTCGAGATGTAAAGATTGATATATTGGACGACTATATTCGGACATCGGAAAGGTTCCGAGTGATTCGGGTATTTTTTGGAGTACCGGAGAGTTACGGGAATTCGCTGGGGAGTATATGGGCCTTATTGGGCTTTAGGGGAAAGAGAGAGGAGAGCTGGGCGCCCCCCAAGGCCTAGTCCGAATTGGACTAGGGGGAGGGGCTGCGCCCCCTCCTTCCTTCTCTTCTCTCCCCTTTCCTTGACTCCTACTCCTACTACTTGGAAGGGGGGAATCTTACTCCCGGTGGGAGTAGGACTCCTCCTAGGGCGCGCCATAGAGAGGGCCGGCCCTCCCCCTCCTCCACTCCTTTATATACGGGGAGGGGGGCACCCCTTGGAGACACAGCAATTGATCCCTTGGATCTCTTAGCCGTGTGCGGTGCCCCCCTCCCCCATAATCCACCTCGGTCATATCGTAGCGGTGCTTAGGCGAAGCCCTGCGTCGGTAGAACATCATCATCGTCACCATGGCGTCGTGCTGACGGAACTCTCCCTCAAAGCTCGGCTGGATCGGAGTTCGAGGGACATCATCGAGTTGAACGTGTGCTGAAGTCGGAGGTGCCGTGCGTTCGGTACTTGATCGGTCCGATCGTGAAGACGTACGACTACATCAACCGCGTTGTGCTAACGCTTCCGCTTTCGGTCTACGAGGGTACGTGGACACACTCTCCCCTCTCGTTGCTATGCATCACCATGATCTTGCGTGTGCGTAGGATTTTTTTTGAAATTCCTATATTCCCCAACAGTGGCATCCGAGCCTGGTTTTATGCGTAGATGTTATATGCACGAGTAGAACACAAGTGAGTTGTGGGCGATATAAGTCATACTGCTTACCAGCATGTCATACTTTGGTTCGGCGGTATTGTTGGATGAAGCGGCCCGGACCGACATTACGCGTACGCTTACGCGAGACTGGTTTTACCGCCGTGCTATGCACACAAGTGACTAGCGGGTGTCAGTTTCTCCAACTTTAGTTGAACCGAGTGTGGCTACGCCCGGTCCTTGCGAAGGTTAAAATAGCACCAGCTTGACAAACTATCGTTGTGGTTTTTGATGCGTAGGTAAGAACGGTTCTTGCTCAGCCCGTAGCAGCCACGTAAAACTTCCAACAACAAAGTAGAGGACGTCTAACTTGTTTTTGCAGGGCATGTTGTGATGTGATATGGTCAAGGCATGATGCTATATTTTATTGTATGAGATGATCATGTTTTGTAACCGAGTTATCGGCAACTGGCAGGAGCCATATGGTTGTCGCTTTATTGTATGCAATGCAAACGCCCTGTAATGCTTTACTTTATCACTAAGCGGTAGCGATAGTCGTAGAAGCATAAGTTGGCGAGACGACAACGATGCTACGATAAGGAGATCAAGGTGTCGCGCCGGTGACGATGGTGATCATGACGGTGCTTCGGAGATGGAGATCACAAGCACAAGATGATGATGGCCATATCATATCACTTATATTGATTGCATGTGATGTTTATCTTTTATGCATCTTATCTTGCTTTGATTGAAGGTAGCATTATAAGATGATCTCTCACTAAATTATCAAGGTATAAGTGTTCTCCCTGAGTATGCACCGTTGCGAAAGTTCTTCGTGCTAAGACACCACGTGATGATCGGGTGTGATAGGCTCTACGTTCAAATACAACAGGTGCAAAACAGTTGCACACGCGGAATACTCAGGTTAAACTTGATGATCCTAGCATATAACCGATATGGCCTCGGAACACTGAGACCGAAAGGTCGAGCGTGAATCATATAGTAGATATGATCAACATAGTGATGTTCACCATTGAAACTACTCCATCTCACGTGATGATCGGACATGGTTTAGTTGATTTGGATCACGTGATCACTTAGAAGATTAGAGGGATGTTTATCTAAGTGGGAGTTCTTAAGTAATTTGATTAACTGAACTTTACTTTATCATGAACTTAGTCCTCGTAGTATTAGCATATCTATGTTGTAGATCAATAGCTCGCATTTAGCTCCCTGTTTTATTTTTGATATGTTCATAGAGAAAACTAAGTTGAAAGATGTTAGTAGCAATGATGCGGATTGGATCCGTGATCTGAGGTTTATCCTCATTGCTGCACAGAAGAATTATGTCCTTGATGCACCGCTAGGTGACAGACCTATTGCAGGAGCAGATGCAGACGTTATGAACGTTTTGACAAAAGCTCGGTATGATGACTACTTGATAGTTTAGTGCACCCTGATTTACGGCTTAGAATTGGGGCTTCAAAGACGTTTTTTGAAATGCCACGGAACATATAAGATGTTCCAAGAGTTGAAATTTGTATTTCATACCCATGCCCATGTCGAGAGGTATGAGACCTCTGACAGTACTTTGCCTACAAGATGGAGGAGAATTGCTCAGCTAGTGAGCATGTGCTCAGGATGTCTAATTACTACAATCACTTGAATCAAGTGGGAGTTAATCTTCCAGATAAGATAGTGATTGACAGAGTTCTCTAGTCACTATCACCAAGTTACTAGAACTTCGTGATGAACTATAATATGCAAGGGATAAACGGAGACGATTCCCAAGCTCTTCGTGATGCTGAAATCGCCGAAGGTAGAAATCAAGAAAAGCATCAAGTGTTGATGGTTGACAAGACCACTAGTTTCAAGAAAAGGGCAAAGGGAAGAAGGGGAACTTCAAGAAGAACGGCAAGCAAGTTGCTACTCAAGTGAAGAAGCCCAAGTCTATACCTAAGCCTGAGACTAAGTGTTTCTACTGCAAAGGGACTGGTCACTAGAAGCGGAACTGCCCCAAGTATTTGGCGGATAAGAAGGATGGCAAAGTGAACAAAGGTATATTTGATATACAAATTATTGATGTGTATTTTACTAGTGTTCGTAGCAACCCCTCGGTATTTGATACTGGTTCAGTTGCTAAGAGTAGTAACTCGAAACGGGAGTTGCAGAATGAACAGAGACTAGTTAAGGGTGAAGTGACGATGTGTGTTAGAAGTGGTTCCAAGATTGATATGATCATCATCGCACGCTCCCTACACTTTCGGGATTAGTGTTGAACCTAAATAAGTGTTATTTGGTGTTTGCGTTGAGCATGAATATTATTTGATCATGTTTATTGCAATACGGTTATTCATTTAAGTTAGAGAATAATTGTTGTTCTATTTACATGAATAAAAACCTTCTATGGTCATACACCCAATGAAAATGGTTTGTTGGATCTCGATCGTAGTGATACACATATTCATAATATTGAAGCCAAAAGATGCAAAGTTAATAATGATAGTGCAACTCATTTGTGGCACTACCGTTTAGGTCATATTGGTGTAAAGCGCACGAAGAAACTCCATGCTGATGGGATTTTGGAATCACTTGATGCTTGCGAACCGTGCCTCATGGGCAAGATGACTAAAACACCATTCTCCGGGACTATGGAGCGAGCAACAGATTTGTTGGAAATCATACATACAGATGTATGTGCACCTATGAATGTTGAGGCTCGCGGCGGGTATCGTTATTTTCTCACCTTCACAGATGATTTAAGCAGATATGGGTATATCTACTTGATGAAACATAAGTCTGAAACATTTGAAAAGTTCATATAATTTCAGAGTGAAGTGGAAAATCATCGTAACAAGAAAATAAAGTTTCTACGATCTGATCGTAGAGGAGAATATTTGAGTTACGAGTTTGGTCTTCATTTGAAACAATGTGGAATAGTTTCGCAACTCACGCCACCTGGAAAACCACAGCGTAATGGTGTGTCCGAACATCGTAACCGTACTTTATTAGATATGGTGCAATCTATGATGTCTCTTACCGATTTACCACTATCGTTTTGGGGTTATGCATTAGAGACAGCTGCATTCACGTTAAACAGGGCACCATCAAAATCCGTTGAGACGACACCTTATGAACTTTGGTTTGGCAAGAAACCAAAAGTTGTCGTTTCTTAAAGTTTGGGGCTGCGATGCTTATGTGAAAAAGCTTCAACCTGATAAGCTCGAACCCAAATCGGAGAAATGTGTCTTCATAGGATACCCAAAGGAAACTGTTGGGTACACCTTCTATCACAGATCTGAAGGCAAGACTTTTGTTGCTAAATTTGGATCCTTTCTAGAGAAGGAGTTTCTCTCGAAAGAAGTGAGTGGGAGGAAAGTAGAACTTGATGAGGTAACTGTACCTGCTCCCTTATTGGAAAGTAGTTCATCACAGAAATCTGTTCCTGTGACTCCTACACCAATTGGTGAGGAAGCTAATGATGATGATCATGTAACTTCAGATTAAGTTATTACCGAACCTCGTAGGTCAACCAGAGTGAGATTTGCACCACAGTGGTACGGTAATCCTGTTCTGGAGGTCATGTTACTTGACCATGACGAACCTACGAACTATGAGGAAGCGATGATGAGCCCAGATTCCGCGAAATGGCTTAAGGCCATAAAATCTGAGATGGGATCCATGTATGAGAACAAAGTGTGGACTTTGGTTGACTTGCCCGATGATCAGCAAGCCATAGAAAATAAATGGATCTTCAAGAGGAAGACGGACGCTGATAGTAGTGTTACTATCTACAAAGCTAGAATTGTCGCAAAAGGTTTTCGACAAGTTCAAGGTGTTGACTACGATGAGAGTTTCTCACTCATATCTATGCTTAAGTCTGTCCGAATCATGTTAGCAATTGCCGCATTTTGTGAAATCCGGCAAATGGATAAACAAAACTGGATTCCTTAATGGATTTATTAAAGAAGAGTTGTATATGATGCAACCAGAAGGTTTTGTCAATCCTAAAGGTGCTAACAAAATATGCAAGCTCCAGCGATCCATCTATGGACTGGTGCAAGCATCTCGGAGTTGGAATATACGCTTTGATAAGTTGATCAAAGCATGTAGTTTTATACAGACTTGCGGTGAAGCCTGTATTTACAAGAAAGTGAGTGGGAGCACTACAACATTTCTGATAAGTATATGTGAATGACATATTGTTGATCGGAAATAATGTAGAATTATTCTGCAAAGCATAAATGAGTGTTTGAAAGGAGTTTTTCAAAGAAAGACCTCGGTGAAGTTGCTTACATATTGAGCATCAAGATCTATAGAGATAGATCAAGACGCTTGATAAGTTTTTTCAATGAATACATACCTTGACAAGATTTTGAAGTAGTTCAAAATGGAACAGTCAAAGAAAGAGTTCTTGCCTGTGTTACAAGGTGTGAAATTGAGTAAGACTCAAAGCCCGACCACGGCAGAAGATAGAAAGAGAATGAAAGTCATTCCCTATGCCTCAGCCATAGGTTCTATAAAGTATGCCATGTTGTGTACCAGATCTATTGTATACCCTACACTGATTTTGGCAAGGGAGTACAATAGTGATCTAGGGGTAGATCACTGGACAGCGATCCAAATTATCCTTAGTGGAATAAGGATATGTTTCTCGATTATGGAGGTGACAAAAAGGTTCGCCGTAAAGGGTTACGTCAATGCAAGTTTTGACACTGATCCAGATGACTCTAAGTCTCAATCTGGATACATATTGAAAGTGGAAGCAATTAGCTAGAGTAGCTTCGTACAGAGCATTGTTGACATAGAAATTTGCAAAATGCATACGGATCTGAATGTGACAGACCCGTTGACTAAACTTCTCTCATAAGCAAAACATGACCACACCTTAGTACTCTTTGGATGTTAATCACATAGCGATGTGAACTAGATTATTGACTCTAGTAAACCCTGTGGGTGTTGGTCACATGACGATGTGAACTATGGGAGTTAATCACATGGTGATGTGAACTATTGGTGCTAAATCACATGGTGATGTGATCTAGATTATTGACTCTAGTGCAAGTGGGAGACTGAAGGAAATATGCCCTAGAGGCAATAATAAAGTTATTATTTATTTCCTTATTTCATGATAAATGTTTATTATTCATGCTAGAATTGTATTAACCGGAAACATAATACTTGTGTGAATACATAGACAAACAGAGTGTCACTAGTATGCCTCTACTTGACTAGCTCGTTGATCAAAGATGGTTATGTTTCCTAGCCATAGACATGAGTTGTCATTTGATTAACGGGATCACATCATTAGGAGAATGATGTGATTGACTTGACCCATTCCGTTAGCTTAGCACTTGATCATTTAGTATTCTGCTATTGCTTTCTTCATGACTTATACATGTTCCTATGACTATGAGATTATGCAACTCCCGTTTACCGGAGGAACACTTTGTGTGCTACCAAACGTCACAACGTAACTGGGTGATTATAAAGGTGCTCTACAGGTGTCTCCAAAGGTACTTGTTGGGTTGGCGTATTTCGAGATTAGGATTTGTCACTCCGATTGTCGGAGAGGTATCTCTGGGCCCACTCGGTAATGCACATCACTATAAGCCTTGCAAGCATTGCAACTAATGAGTTAGTTGCGGGATGATGTATTACGGAATGAGTAAAGAGACTTCCCGATAACGAGATTGAACTAGGTATTGAGATACCGATGATCGAATCTCGGGCAAGTAACATACCGATGACAAAGGGAACACCGTATGTTGTTATGCGGTTTGACCGATAAATATCTTCGTAGAATATGTGGGAGCCAATATGAGCATCCAGGTTCTGCTATTGGTTATTGACCGGAGACGTGTCTCGGTCATGTCTACATTGTTCTCGAACCCGTAGGGTCCGCACGCTTAAAGTTCGATGACGGTTATATTATGAGTTTATGTGTTTTGATGTACCGAAGGTAGTTCGGAGTCCCGGATGAGATCGGGGACATGATGAGGAGTCTCGAAATTGTTGAGACATAAAGATCGATATACTGGACGACTATATTCGGACATCGGAAAGGTTCCGAGTGATTCGGGTATTTTTCGGAGTACCGGAGAGTTACGGGAATTCGCTCGGGAGTATATGGGCCTTATTGGGCTTTAGGGGAAAGAGAGAGGAGAGGCTGGGCGCCCCCCAAGGCCTAGTCCGAATTGGACTAGGGGGAGGGGCTGCGCCCCCTCCTTCCTTCTCTTCTCTCTCCCCTTTCCTTGACTCCTACTCCTACTACTTGGAAGGGGGGAATCTTACTCCCGGTGGGAGTAGGACTCCTCCTAGGGCGCGCCATAGAGAGGGCCGGCCCTCCCCCTCCTCCACTCCTTTATATACGGGGAGGGGGGCACCCCTTGGAGACACAACAATTTATCCCTTGGATCTCTTAGCCGTGTGCGGTGCCCCCCTCCACCATAATCCACCTCGGTCATATCGTAGCGGTGCTTAGGCGAAGCCCTGCGTCGGTAGAACATCATCATCGTCACCACGGCGTCGTGCTGACGGAACTCTCCCTCAAAGCTCGGCTGGATCGGAGTTCGAGGGACGTCATCGAGTTGAACGTGTGCTGAACTCGGAGGTGCCGTGCGTTCGGTATTTGATCGGTCGGATCGTGAAGACGTACGACTACATCAACCGCGTTGTGCTAACGCTTCCGCTTTCAGTCTATGAGGGTACGTGGACACACTCTCCCCTCTCGTTGCTATGCATCACCATGATCTTGCGTGTGCGTAGGAATTTTTTTGAAATTACTACGTTCCCCAATAGATTTTTCACAGCTGCTTTTAGAAATCCACACCCGAACCAAACAGGGCCTAAAACTACAAATTATGACAATTGCCTTGGTTGCAAGGTCAAAAGTCAAAAGACATTGCTCCATCCATTTATGCTATATCAAAACAGAGTAAGAAGTTGATTATTTGTGATGCTTTGCAGAATGACAAGTGGATTGGCAACATCAAATACAATTCAGGGCTCTTGGTACAACACATTATGGATTTCTATAGTCTTTGGCTCAAGCTTCAGGACACACACCTTCAAAATGACGAAGAGGAATACCATCGTGTGGAGCAATATGACATCGGGCTCCTACTCCGCCTCAACATACAAGGCGTAACTTGGGGATAAAACTAGCATTTAATTTGTCAAGCACCAAACCTAAATCAACTAGGCTCACCTAAGTGCACCAACAACTTATGCTAAGCAAGATAAACAATTAAGTGATAGCAAGATATATAACATGAAACACTATGCCTATCACAAAGTAAAGTGCATAAGTAAAGGGCTCGGGTAAGAGATAATCGAAGCACGCGGAGATGAGGATGTATCCCGAAGTTCATACCCTTGCGGATGCTAATCTCTGTTTGGATTGGTGAGGAGGCACAATGCTCCCCCAAAATGCCACTAGGGTCGCCGTAATCTCCTCATGCCCTCGCATAATGCAAGATGCCGTGATTCCACTAAGGGTACCTGAGGGCGGTCATCGAACCCGTACAATTGGCAACCCTTAGGGTGGTCACTGAACCCGTACAATTGGAAACCCTTGGTGGCGGTCACCGAACCCGTACAAATTGCTCGGGGCAATCTCCACAACCAAATTGGAGACCCCAACGCTTGCCCGGAGCTTTACACCACAATGAATGAGCTCCACGACACTACCAACCGTCTAGGTCGCCAAAGCACCCAAGAGGCACAAGCTCTAGGATGCCCAAACACCCGAGAGTAACAAGCTTCTCAACATTCACTTCCACGTATCACCATGGAGAACTCAAACTAATGCATCAAACGGCAATGGCAAGGGCACACGGAGTGCCCAAGTCCTTCTCTCTAAAATCCCACCATAACAACGAAAGCTGTTGAGGAATATGAGAGGAAGAACGAAGAAGAGAACACAAAGAACTCCAGGATCTAGATCCAAGGGGTTCCCCTCACTTAGAGGAGAGATGGATTCCTGGAAATGTGGATTTAGATCTCCTCTCTATTTCCCCTCAAAACCTAGCAAGAATCATGGGAGGAATAGAGAGAAGGCAAAGCTTTTGGAGGTGAACAATGGAGGAGAAATCTTTCCCAAAGTCGTTAGGGGCAATGGGGAAGAAGACCCCCTTTTATAGTGGGGGCTCAAATCCAACCGTTAAGTGCACTAGTCGTGCACAAGCGGCACTACCACTCTGTGGAGCAGTACTACCGCTTAACCCGGTCAACGCAACCCAACGAGTATAAGTATAAGAATGATAGTTCTGCTGGAGCAGTACTACCGCTCTACTACCTCTTATAAACCATAGACTCACAAAAGCTTGATTCCAAGCGGAAGTAGGAGCGGCATTGGTCTGCGGAAATACCGCCTGGAAGCTGTAAAACTGTCCAAGCAAAACAGATGGATGCAAGTGAGACCAAAACTGCCATAACTTCTGCAAATAAACTCTGATTTTGACGAACTCAAGCTGATAGAAAGCTAATGAAAAGAGCTGTCAAATCACGTCTGTAAATACTTAGAAGTGGCAAGAGAGATATGCCAATGATATAGAGGTGTGAAACCTCCATGAGTGAAGCACCGACAAAACTCCAACACCGAAAACACAATAGATGATGCATATGAAATACGTTTTCGATGAACTCGAGCTTGGCATGAAGATGACCACAAGTTCAAGAACTCACACAGAGAAAAGCCAAACAAGAACCAAGAAATATGATGCTAAGGATGCAATTGTTTGAGCTCTCTACAAACGATACGATCGAGCTACTCACTCAAGAGCCCTCCTTGATAGTACGACAATCAACCCTATAACCCGGTCTCCCAACTAACACCATGAGACCAGTAAAATAGAAAACCTATCAAGGTCAAACCTTTACTTTGCGCATAGTCCATTTGAGCTAGACGACGACGATCTTGACTTCCTCAAGTTGGACCACCTTTCTTGATTGCGTTGGCTCGATGAAGACTACTAGATTGCTCCCCCATACTCCACTATGGGTGAGCCTCTCTTAGGTACATCTTCACAAGTCCATTATCACGAGAATGGATGGCAAGCTTCAAGCATGATCTCTTCATGATGCTCCACTTGAACTTGCACACTGCAATCTTGATGACGATCACCACTTGATGTCATCCTCCATGGGTTATATGATATTTTCCTTTCGATGCACACCCATGGAAACATACCTAAACCCATAAAGAACTCTTACATGGACCATGGGTTAGTACACAAAGGGTAATGGACAATGCTTACCATACCATGGGATCACTTGATCCCGCTCGGTACATCTTCTACGCTTTGTGTGTTGATCAACTTGAATCACTCTTTTGACTTAGACTTGATCAACCTTATATCTTATCTTGTCTCTTCATAAGGATGATGTCTTGAAGGTAGACATGAATGTTCACACAAACTTGTTCTTCAAGACATGCTTGCAATAGGCTCAACTATCACATGGCCAATCTTTGGATAAATCCTTGAATACCACCTTGATCAACACGTAATCTCCTTACTTCAACCTTGAAACTAACATATGGTCTTCAAGCATTTGTTGGGAATCGTAGCATAATTTTAAAATTTTCCTACGTTCACCAAGATGCATCTATGGAGTATACTAGCAACAAGGGGAAAGGAGTGCATCTACATACCCTTGTAGATCGCGAGCGGAAGCGTTCCAATGAACGTGGATGACGGAGTCGTACTCGCCGTGATCCAAATCACCGATGACCGAGTGCCGAACGGGCGGCACCTCCGCGCTCAACACACGTACGGTGCAGCGACGTCTCCTCCTTCTTGATCCAGCAAGGGGAAGGAGAGGTTGATGGAGATCCAGCAGCACGACGGCGTGGTGGTGGATGTAGCGGGTCTCCGCAGGGCTACGCCGAGCTTCTACGAGAGAGAGAGAGAGGTGTTGCAGGGGAGGAGGGAGGCGCCCAAGGCTGTTGTCTGCTGCCCTCCCTCCCCCCTTTATATAGGCCCCCTGGGGGGGCGCCGGCCCTGGAGATCAGATCCAGGGGGGGCGGCGGCCAAGTGGGGGAAAGGGGTGCCTTGCCCCCCAAGGCAAGGGGAAACTCGCCCCTAGGGTTCCCAACCCTAGGCGCATGGGGGGAGGCCCAAGGGGGGCGCCCCAGCCCACTAGGGGCTGGTTCCCTTCCACTTTCAGCCCACGGGGCCCTCCGGGACAGGTGGCCCCACCCGGTGGACCCCCGGGACCCTTCCGGTGGTCCCGGTACAATACCGATAACCTCCGAAACTTTTCCGGTGGCCGAAACTGGACTTCCTATATATAATTCTTCACCTCCGGACCATTCCGGAACCTCTCGTGACGTCCGGGATCTCATCCGGGACTCCGAACAACTTTCGGGTTTCCGCATACATATCTCTCTACAACCCTAGCGTCACCGGACCTTAAGTGTGTAGACCCTACGGGTTCGGGAGACATGCAGACATGACCGAGACGCCTCTCCGGTCAATAACCAACAGCGGGATCTGGATACCCATGTTGGCTCCCACATGTTCCACGATGATCTCATAGGATGAACCACGGTGTCGAGGATTCAATCAATCCGTATGCAATTCCCTTTGTCAATCGGTATGTTACTTGCCCGAGATTCGATCATCGGTATCCCAATACCTTGTTCAATCTCGTTACCGGCAAGTCTCTTTACTCGTACCGCAATGCATGATCCCGTGACTAACGCCTTAGTCACATTGAGCTCATTATGATGATGCATTACCGAGTGGGCCCAGAGATACCTCTCCGTCATACGGAGTGACAAATCCCAGTCTCGATCCGTGCCAACCCAACAGACACTTTCGGAGATACCCGTAGTGCACCTTTATAGTCACCCGGTTACGTTGTGACGTTTGGCACACCCAAAGCACTCCTACGGTATCCGGGAGTTGCACGATCTCATGGTCTAAGGAAAAGATACTTGACATTGGAAAAGCTCTAGCAAACGAAACTACACGATCTTTTATGCTATGCTTAGGATTGGGTCTTGTCCATCACATCATTCTCCTAATGATGTGATCCCGTTATCAATGACATCCAATGTCCATAGTCAGGAAACCATGACTATCTGTTGATCAACGAGCTAGTCAACTAGAGGCTTACTAGGGACAGGTTGTGGTCTATGTATTCACACATGTATTACGATTTCCGGACAATACAATTATAGCATGAATAATAGACAATTACCATGAACAAAGAAATATAATAATAACCATTTATTATTGCCTCTAGGGCATATTTCCAACAGTCTCCCACTTGCACTAGAGTCAATAATCTAGTTACATTGTGATGAATCGAACACCCATTGCGTCCTGGTGTTGATCATGTTTTGCTCTAGGGAGAGGTTTAGTCAACGGATCTGCTACATTCAGGTCCGTGTGCACTTTACAAATATCTATGTCTCCATTTTGAACACTTCCACGAATGGAGTTGAAGCGACGCTTGATATACCTGGTCTTCCTGTGAAACCTGGGCTCCTTCGCAAGGGCAATAGCTCCAGTGTTGTCACAGAAGAGAGTCATCGGGCCCGACGCATTGGGAATCACCCCTAGGTCAGTAATGAACTCCTTCATCCAGACTGCTTCCTGTGCTGCCTCCGAGGCTGCCATGTATTCCGCTTCACATGTAGATCCCGCCACGACGCTTTGCTTGCAACTGCACCAGCTTACTGCTCCTCTATTCAAAATATACACGTATCCGGTCTGTGACTTCGAGTCATCCAGATCTGTGTCGAAGCTAGCGTCGACGTAACCCTTTACGACGAGCTCTTCGTCACCTCCATAAACGAGAAACATATCCTTAGTCCTCTTCAGGTACTTCAGGATATTCTTGACCGCTGTCCAGTGTTCCTTGCCGGGATTACTTTGGTACCTCCCTACCAAACTTACGGCAAGGTTTACATCAGGTCTGGTACACAGCATGGCATACATAATAGACCCTATGGCCGAGGCATAGGGGATGACACTCATCTCTTCTATATCTTCTGCCGTGGTCGGGCATTGAGCCGTGCTCAATTGCACACCTTGCAATACAGGCAAGAACCCCTTCTTGGACTGATCCATACTGAACTTCTTCAATATCTTGTCAAGGTATGTACTCTGTGAAAGACCAATGAGGCGTCTTGATCTATCTCTATAGATCTTGATGCCTAATATATAAGCAGCTTCTCCAAGGTCCTTCATTGAAAAACACTTATTCAAATAGGCCTTTATACTTTCCAAGAATTCTATATCATTTCCCATCAATAGTATGTCATCCACATATAATATGAGAAATGCTACAGAGCTCCCACTCACTTTCTTGTAAACACAGGCTTCTCCATAAGTCTGTGTCAACCCAAACGCTTTGATCATCTCATCAAAGCGAATGTTCCAACTCCGAGATGCTTGCACCAGCCCATAGATTGAGCGTTGGAGCTTGCATACTTTGTTAGCATTCTTAGGATCGACAAAACCTTCCGGCTGCATCATATACAACTCTTCCTTAAGGAAGCCGTTAAGGAATGCCGTTTTGACGTCCATCTGCCATATCTCATAATCATAGTATGCGGCAATTGCTAACATGATTCGGACGGACTTCAGCTTCGCTACGGGTGAGAAAGTCTCATCGTAGTCAACCCCTTGAACTTGTCGATAACCCTTAGCGACAAGTCGAGCTTTGTAGATGGTCACATTACCATCTGCGTCCGTCTTCTTCTTAAAGATCCATTTGTTTTCTATGGCTCGCCGCTCATCGGGCAAGTCAGTCAAAGTCCATACTTTGTTTTCATACATGGATTCTATCTCGGATTTCATGGCTTCTAGCCATTTGTCGGAATCCGGGCCCGCCATCGCTTCTTCATAGTTCGAAGGTTCACCGTTGTCCAACAACATGATTTCCAGGACAGGGTTGCCATACCACTCTGGTGCGGAACGTGTCCTTGTGGACCTACGAAGTTCAGCAACTTGATCTGAAGCTTCATGATCATCATCATTAACTTCCTCCCCAGTCGGTGTAGGCACCACAGGAACATTTTCCCGCGCTGCGCTACTTTCCGGTTCGGAAGGGGTGACTATCACCTCATCAAGTTCCACTTTCCTCCCACTCAATTCTTTCGAGAGAAACTCCTTCTCTAGAAAGGACCCGTTCTTGGCAACGAAGATCTTGCCTTCGGATCTGAGGTAGAAGGTATACCCAATAGTTTCCTTAGGGTATCCTATGAAGACGCATTTTTCCGATTTGGGTTCGAGCTTTTCAGGTTGAAGTTTCTTGACATAAGCATCGCATCCCCAAACTTTTAGAAACGACAGCTTAGGTTTCTTCCCAAACCATAATCCATACGGTGTCGTCTCAACGGATTTAGACGGTGCCCTATTTAAAGTGAATGCGGCAGTCTCTAAAGCATAACCCCAAAAATGAGAGCGGTAAATCGGTAAGAGACATCATAGATCGCACCATATCCAATAGAGTGCGATTACGACGTTCGGACACACCATTTCTCTGAGGTGTTCCAGGCGGCGTGAGTTGTGAAACTATTCCACATTTCCTTAAGTGTGTACCAAATTCGTGACTTAAATATTCTCCACCACGATCTGATCGTAAGAATTTTATTTTCCTGTCACGTTGATTCTCAACTTCACTCTGAAATTCCTTGAACTTTTCAAAGGTTTCAGACTTGTGTTTCATTAGGTAGACATACCCATATCTACTTAAATCATTAGTGAGAGTGAGAACATAACGATATCCTCTGCGAGCCTCAACACTCATTGGACCACACACATCGGTATGTATGATTTCCAATAAGTTGGTTGCTCGCTCCATTGTTCCGGAGAACGGAGTCTTGGTCATCTTACCCATGAGGCATGGTTCGCACGTGTCAAATGATTCGTAATCAAGAGACTCCAAAAGTCCATCTGCATGGAGCTTCTTCATGCGCTTGACACCAATGTGACCAAGGCGGCAGTGCCACAAGTATGTGGGACTATCGTTATCAACCTTACATCTTTTGGTATTCACACTATGAACATGTGTAACATCACGTTCGAGATTCATCAAAAATAAACCATTGACCAGCGGGGCATGACCATAAAACATTTCTCTCAAATAAATAGAACAACCATTATTCTCGGATTTAAATGAGTAGCCATCTCGAATTAAACGAGATCCAGATACAATGTTCATGCTCAAAGCTGGCACTAAATAACAATTATTGAGGTTTAAAACTAATCCCGTAGGGAGATGCAGAGGTAGCGTGCCGACGGCGATCACATCGACCTTGGAACCATTCCCGACGCGCATCGTCACCTCGTCCTTCGCCAGTCTCCGTTTATTCCATAGTTCCTGTTTTGAGTTACAAATATGAGCAACCGCACCGGTATCAAATACCCAGGAGCTACTACGAGTACTGGTAAGGTACACATCAATTACTAGTATATCACATATACCTTGGGTGTTGCCAGCCTTCTTCTTGTCTGCTAAGTATTTGGGGCAGTTCCGCTTCCAGTGACCACTTCCCTTGCAATAAAAGCACTCAGTCTCGGGCTTGGGTCCATTCTTTGACTTCTTCCCGGTAACTGGCTTACCGGGCGTGGCAACTCCCTTGCCGTCCTTCTTGAAGTTCTTCTTACCCTTTCCCTTCTTGAACTTAGTGGTTTTATTCACCATCAACACTTGATGTTCTTTTCTGATCTCTACCTCAGCTGATTTCAGCATTGAATATACCTCGGGAATGGTCTTTTCCATCCCCTGCATATTGTAGTTCATCACAAAGCTCTTGTAGCTTGGTGGAAGCGACTGGAGGATTCTGTCAATGACCGCGTCATCCGGGAGATTAACTCCCAGCTGAGACAAGCGGTTGTGCAACCCAGACATTCTGAGTATGTGCTCACTAACAGAACTGTTCTCCTCCATTTTACAGCTGAAGAACTTGTCGGAGACATCATATCTCTCGACCCGGGCATGAACTTGAAAATCAGTTTCAGCTCCTCGAACATCTCATATGCTCCATGTTTCTCAAAACGCTTTTGGAGACCCGGTTCTAAGCTGTAAAGCATGCCGCACTGAACGAGGGAGTAATCATCAGCACGCTGCTGCCAAGCGTTCATAACGTCTTGGTTCTCAGGGATTGGTGCTTCACCTAGCGGTGCTTCTAGGACATAATCTTTCTTGGCTGCTATGAGGATGATCCTCAGGTTCCGGACCCAGTTCGTATAGTTGCTGCCATCATCTTTCAGCTTGGTTTTCTCTAGGAACGCGTTGAAATTGAGGACAACGTGGGCCATTTGATCTACAATACATAGTGTAAAGATTTTAGACTAAGTTCATGATAATTGAGTTCATATAATCAAATTATTTAATGAACTCCCACTCAGATAGACATCCCTCTAGTCATCTAAGTGAAACATGATCCGAATTCAACTAGGCCGTGTCCGATCATCACGTGAGACGGACTAGTCAAGATCGGTGAACATCTCCATGTTGATCGTATCTTCTATACGACTCATGCTCGACCTTTCGGTCCTCCGTGTTCCGAGGCCATGTCTGTACATGCTAGGCTCGTCAAGTCAACCTAAGTGTATTGCGTGTGTTCCGAGGCCATGTCTGTACATGCTAGGCTCGTCAACACCCGTTGTATTCGAACGTTAGAATCTATCACACCCGATCATCACGTGGTGCTTCGAAACAACGAACCTTCGCAACGGTGCACAGTTAGGGTGAACACTTTCTTGAAATTATTATAAGGGATCATCTTACTTACTACCATCGTTCTAAGCAAATAAGATGCAAAAACATGATAAACATCACATGCAATCAAATAGTGACATGATATGGCCAATATCATCATGCTCCTTTGATCTCCATCTTCGGGGCACCATGATCATCTTTGTCACCGGCATGACACCATGATCTCCATCATCATGATCTCCATCATTGTGTCTTCATGAAGTCATCACGCCAACGATTACTTCTACTTCTATGGCTAACACGTTTAGCAATAAAGTAAAGTAATTTACATGGCGTTATTCAATGACACGCAGGTCATACAAAATAATAAAGACAACTCCTATGGCTCCTGCCGGTTGTCATACTCATCGACATGCAAGTCGTGATTCCTATTACAAGAATATGATCAATCTCATACATCACATATATCATTCATCACATCTTCTGGCCATATCACATCACATAGCACTGGCTGCAAGAACAAGTTAGACGTCCTCTAATTGTTGTTGCAAGTTTTTACGTGGTTTGTAGGTTTCTAGCAAGAACGTTTTCTTACCTACGTATGACCACATTCTATTTACCCTTCATAAGGACCCTTTTCATCGAATCCGTTCCGACTAAAGTAGGAGAGACAGACACCCGCTAGCCACCTTATGCAACTAGTGCATGTCAGTCGGTGGAACCTGTCTCACGTAAGCGTACGTGTAAGGTCGGTCCGGGCCGCTTCATCCTACAATGCCGCCGAAACAAGAAACGACTAGTAGCGGCAAGAAGAATTGGCAAACTCAACGCCCACAACTGCTTTGTGTTCTACTCGTGCATAGTAACTACGCATAGGCCTGGCTCATGATGCCACTGTTGGGAATCGTAGCATAATTTTAAAATTTTCCTACGTTCACCAAGATGCATCTATGGAGTATACTAGCAACGAGGGGAAAGGAGTGCATCTACATACCCTTGTAGATCGCGAGCGGAAGCGTTCCAATGAACGTGGATGACGGAGTCGTACTCGCCGTGATCCAAATCACCGATGACCGAGTGCCGAACGGATGGCGCCTCCGCGCTCAACACACGTACGGTGCAGCGACGTCTCCTCCTTCTTGATCCAGCAAGGGGAAGGAGAGGTTGATGGAGATCCAGCAGCACGACGGCGTGGTGGTGGATGTAGCGGGTCTCCGCAGGGCTACGCCGAGCTTCTACGAGAGAGAGAGAGAGAGAGGTGTTGCAGGGGAGGAGGGAGGCGCCCAAGGCTATATTGTCTGCTGCCCTCCCTCCCCCCCTTTATATAGGCCCCCTGGGGGGGGGGCGCCGGCCCTGGAGATCAGATCCAGGGGGGGCGGCGGCCAAGTGGGGGAAAGGGGTGCCTTGCCCCCCAAGGCAAGGGGAAACTCCCCCCCTAGGGTTCCCAACCCTAGGCGCATGGGGGGAGGCCCAAGGGGGGCGCCCCAGCCCACTAGGGGCTGGTTCCCTTCCACTTTCAGCCCACGGGGCCCTCCGGGACAGGTGGCCCCACCCGGTGGACCCCCGGGACCCTTCCGGTGGTCCCGGTACAATACCGATAACCTCCGAAACTTTTCCGATGGCCGAAACTGGACTTCCTATATATAATTCTTCACCTCCGGACCATTCCGGAACCTCTCGTGACGTCCGGGATCTCATCCGGGACTCCGAACAACTTTCGGGTTTCCGCATACATATATCTCTACAACCCTAGCGTCACCGGACCTTAAGTGTGTAGACCCTACAGGTTCGGGAGACATGCAGACATGACCGAGACGCCTCTCCGGTCAATAACCAACAGCGGGATCTGGATACCCATGTTGGCTCCCACATGTTCCACGATGATCTCATAGGATGAACCACGGTGTCGAGGATTCAATCAATCCGTATGCAATTCCCTTTGTCAATCGGTATGTTACTTGCCCGAGATTCGATCGTCGGTATCCCAATACCTTGTTCAATCTCGTTACCGGAAAGTCTCTTTACTCGTACCGCAATGCATGATCCCGTGACTAACGCCTTAGTCACATTGAGCTCATTATGATGATGCATTACCGAGTGGGCCCAGAGATACCTCTCCGTCATACGGAGTGATAAATCCCAGTCTCGATCCGTGCCAACCCAACAGACACTTTCGGAGATACCCGTAGTGCACCTTTATAGTCACCCAGTTACGTTGTGACGTTTGGCACACCCAAAGCACTCCTACGGTATCCGGGAGTTGCACGATCTCATGGTCTAAGGAAAAGATACTTGACATTGGAAAAGCTCTAGCAAACGAAACTACACGATCTTTTATGCTATGCTTAGGATTGGGTCTTGTCCATCACATCATTCTCCTAATGATGTGATCCCGTTATCAATGACATCCAATGTCCATAGTCAGGAAACCATGACTATCTGTTGATCAACGAGCTAGTCAACTAGAGGCTTACTAGGGACAGGTTGTGGTCTATGTATTCACACATGTATTACGATTTTCGGACAATACAATTATAGCATGAATAATAGACAATTACCATGAACAAAGAAATATAATAATAACCATTTATTATTGCCTCTAGGGCATATTTCCAACAGCATTGCCTATGGACAACCCCGTCAAATATAACTCAAGGCAAACATTAGTCCATAGGGATTGTGATGAATTACCAAAACCAAACATGAGGGCACCATGATCTTTTAGCTTCCATTCTTAAGCTCGTTGTTTGGGAAAATTGGGATCCTCCCAAGCACACGTTATTTGCTTGAATCATCCTTCAAGACAGGATTTGGCTGGCGGACAGCCTCCAATGGCGTGGTTGTCCTAATGCTAGCTTTGCCACTTGTGCTAGAGAGAACATGAATGTTCTGCACACTTGCTCTTCAAGTGTACATACACCAGTCACATTTGGGAGCAAGTCAAGCTTTGACTTAGGATGGTGGATTTGCACACGGAAGATTGGGACAACTTCCTTCGTCCCATAGATTGGTGGTGGTCGATGGCCAACATCAGCGGCCAAAATGGCACCGGCAACACAATCCTCCTCATGCTTGCTTCATGGGAGATTGGAACGAGCGAATTGCGAGAGTTCTTAGAAACATCTCTTAAAGGATAAGTATGGTCAACTAAAAGGGGGGTGAATGGGCAACTATTTTTTAACTTTGTTCAAAGTTTTTAGGCTCAACAAAGATAGGTTGTCTAGATATGCAACTATGTGGACAACCTATATGACAAGCACAACGAGCAACACAAGTTAGCAAGAGCAAAACAAGGCGGAGGCTCGCAACAAGAAAAGGAACTAGATAACCGCAAGTGGAGACGATAAAGACAAGGATGTGTTTCTGAAGTTCCCTCCTTTGGGGGAGATACGTCTCTGTTGGAGGGGTGTGGAGGCAAAATGCTCCCCAAGCATACCAAGGACTCGCTGTATTCTCTCACGTCCTCGCACTATGCAGGGTGTCACGAATCCACAAGTAGTGCTCTTGAAGGCGGCATCCAGAACCTTTACAAATAAGGTTGGGGTTCTCTCCACAACTTAATTGGAGGCTCTCAACACCACCACGAAGCTTCACCACAATGGAATGTGGTCCGAGGTTACCTCTTCCATCTAGGATTCCCAAACAATCAAGAGTAACAAGATCCGCAAGAAATGTAAGGAGGAATCAAATTTCCTTTGGTGGAAGTGTACATCTAGGTATCCTCCCTCAATCCCTAGCACTCAATCCCTAGCAAATCAACAAGTTTGGTTGGCTAGAGAAGGAGATCAGGCAAGAACAAGCTTTGGGCATTAATGGAGGAGAGAGGAGGCAAGAGGTAGGTGGGATGTGGAACAACCACCTCCTTAAATAGTCCCCCACATTTCAAGCGTTACATAAAAAGACGCATGGGGCGGTACAACCGCTTCGGGGAATGGTACAACCGTCCCAAACCCCAAATGAGCCATCTTCCTCACTAGAGCAGTACAATTGTCCAAGTGCGCGATACAACTGTGCTAGGCAAAAGCATTGTCGGATGGATAAAGTGGTACAACCGGCCTCACCATCACTTGTACCAGTTATTCATGTAATAACCGGTGCAACCATGCTGGCACCTCTCTGTATCGCGGGCCAAACCTGAGGTAGACCCCCTTGGGCGGTAGTTGGCCCGGTACACGGGCCAGTAGTACCGCATCAGGGGAGGAAGTGGTACAACTGCCCGTGTGCCCGATAAAACCACTTGGCTTGGCCTACGATTGCCCACTCCACAAGGGAGTGGTACAACCACTGTCCACCACAGTATGACCGCTCGGGTGCTTTTTCCTACATAGTTACAAATGTGTTCTCTCCTCGAAACGGAAGGCAGATTTGGTGGGTGCAAAAGGTATGTGTATGTGATTTGATTCCACCTGTACCTTATGATGTGGACACCCTCTTAATAGGACGAATTTCCTACGACCAAAGAAAAACACATCAAAAATGTCTTCTTCGCTCTTTTCCTTCCACAGGGATGCCCAACCGTCTTGTGCCATATAAATATGCATGTGTAGCTTATGCACATGGTTTGTAGAAATGTCGTCTTCGCTCTTTTCCTTTCCAGAGGGATGCCCAACCATCTTGTGCCATATAAATATGCATGTGTCGCTTATGCACATGGTTAGACCACAAATTGCGTTGTCAGCAACAACAAAACATGTAAGGCGGAAATGCCATTTCAATCTCCACATTGCCAAGTGTTGTTGTTGGTAAGATTAAAGAAAAGGCCCGACTATGGTTGCTTGCGGGTGCTAAGCATTTGAGTTCACTAATGCCCAGAGAGTAAACCATGTACGAGACCGAGTGTTTGTTTTCTTTGTAAAACTATTATTAATTAATATGATGGGATAAAGATTTTGTCCCTATTTCAAAAAATACACACGCATGCATACTCGCCATATAAATGCACCTATGTACTCCCTACCCCTATGAACACCCTCAAGAGACTTAGTCGGTAGATCTTGAGAATGATGAAATTGCCACAAACACCTTGTAGTTGGTGGGCATGCCATGTCGTTTAAACAATACTCCTAGAGAACCTACAAAAAATCTAGGAAATATGTGAGCATCCATACCAAGTCTAGGACTTGAAATTGGGCGAGCTAGTTTCACTACAAGAAACCTTACCAGTGCCAAAGAACCTATAATAAATCCATGAAATATAATTATATGCATATACTGTGAGTTCATATGTTGTGGGAAAAGTCTACTTTTCGTTCAACTCTTTGAAAATTCAAGATTTGCTCCCTCAACTCTCAAACTAGTCAAGTTGCACCCCCTAACTCTTTAAACCAAACAAGTTTAGCCCTTCATCTCGGTGGACTCCGTCTCACTGTTGAGTCAACATGGTTCTGATCAGTCAGCGTGGCAAAGGAGAAATGTAAGCCAACACAAATGCACTCTCCCACTCACACTCTCTGTTTCGCTCACTAGTTCCCAACTCTATCTTGAACCCTAGTTCTCATGGTGCGCAAGCGGCTCATTGTAGGCATGGGGGAAGGAGCGGTGGTGTGGAAGCGGCTTGCTGGACTGGCGCCTACTATAAGCATGAAAGAGGATAAGCATTAGGGAGGCGACATTCGTTAGGTGGTGGCGGACGAGGTTAGTCGAACTTGAGATATATTTTAGCCTTGGTAGTGTTATTTGAGATCGATTAGAGGTCAATTAGGTTTTAGGGAGAATTGTAGCCAATTTTGATGTGCCCATCTGTCTTACATTGGATCTGAAATGGATCATTTCAAAAAAATTCCTATCCGGTTTTATTATGGAGGGGAGTTTCTAAGGAACAGTGATTTGTTGCACCGTGTGGGTGGAAAAGTTGCGATGTCACATGTGGTTCTAGATAAAAATGTCATATCCAAAGATTGTATGGCATTTGACATATCACTGGAAAGATGTTGAGAAAGATATAGGGTGCAGCTTCACTAACTTTTTCTTGAAAATAAATGCATAATGGGTTGGGATTATTGCATGATGATATATTGTTTAGAGGATGGCATAGTATAGTTGGCGGAGGGGTGGTTGTCATATTTGTGGAGTCATTTGCTACACAAGCTATACATAATGAAGTAGAGGGTAACCTTGAATAAGAGATTGAGGCGGACCACTATTTTAAGCAGTTGTTTAGGGCATCTTCGACGGCGACCCGCAAATTTCATCCCGAATCCGTGCGTGAGCAGGGGGACTAGTCCACCGACACAGATGTGGTAGGTCGCCATTCAACGCTGCCCGCACACATTTCAACCCGCATTTGAACTAATCTGACGGAATTCATGCAAAACGACAGATATTCATCAAAGTTCAGATAGAAAATAGCACAAATCATCCATACATAGCAAGCAACTGAAGTCTAGTACAACAATGTCTCTAATTCTACTAGATTAACCGGATGTCCAACAAGTTTTTCATCAATGGATCATGTCGTCCTACACATACTCCCCTTTTAGCTTCATCCAACAGAGTGTGTACGTAAATGACCATCCCTCTGTCCTGTGGTACATCACGGAAGTGCGTGCAGGCTACATAATGTGTAGACCAAACATTGAGTGAGTGAATGATTTAACAAGTTGAGCAAGAAGAACCAAAACTTACAATCTCGTCCTCTACCGCGTGAAATGACTGAAGGAAACCTAGAGGCAATAATAAAGTTATTATTTATTTCCTTATTTCATGATAAATGTTTATTATTCAGGCTAGAATTGTATTAACCGGAAACATAATACTTGTGTGAATACATAGACAAACAGAGTGTCACTAGTATGCCTCTACTTGACTAGCTCGTTGATCAAAGATGGTTATGTTTCCTAGCCATAGACATGAGTTGTCATTTGATTAACGGGATCACATCATTAGGAGAATGATGTGATTGACTTGACCCATTCCATTAGCTTAGCACTTGATCGTTTAGTATTCTGCTATTGCTTTCTTCATGACTTATACATGTTCCTATGACTATGAGATTATGCAACTCCCGTTTACCGGAGGAACACTTTGTGTGCTACCAAACGTCACAAGGTAACTGGGTGATTATAAAGGTGCTCTACAGGTGTCTCCAAAGGTACTTGTTGGGTTGGCGTATTTCGAGATTAGGATTTGTCACTCCGATTGTCGGAGAGGTATCTTTGGGCCCTCTCGGTAATGCAAATCACTTAAGCCTTGCAAGCATTGCAACTAATGAGTTAGTTGTGGGATGATGTATTACGGAACGAGTAAAGAGACTTGCCGGTAACGAGATTGAACTAGGTATTGAGATACCGACGATCGAATCTCGGGCAAGTAACATACCGATGACAAAGGGAACAACGTATGTTATTATGCGGTCTGACCGATAAAGATCTTCGTAGAATATGTGGGAGCCAATATGAGCATCCAGGTTCCGCTATTGGTTATTGACCGGAGACGTGTCTCAGTCATGTCTACATAGTTCTCAAACCCGTAGGGTCCGCACGCTTAACGTTTCGATGGCAGTTATATTATGAGTTTATATGTTTTGATGTACCGAAGGTTGTTCGGAGTCCCGGATGTGATCACGGACATGACGAGGAGTCTCGAAATGTTCGAGACATGAAGATTGATATATTGGATGACTATATTCAGACACCGGAATGGTTCCGGGGGTTATCGGATATATACCGGAGTACCGGGGGGTTACCGGAACCCCCCCGGAGGCTATTGGGCCTCTTGGGCCCAATTGGTGGAAGAGGAGAGGCGGCCAAGGGGCAGCCGCGCGCCCCTCCCCCTTCCCAAGTCCGAATTGGACAAGGAGGGGGGGCGGCGCCCCCCTTTCCTTTCCCCCTCTCTCCTTCCCTCTCCTCTCCTAGTCCAACAAGGAAGGGAGGGAGTCCTACTCCCGGTGGGAGTAGGACTCCTCCTGGCGCGCCTCCTCCTGGCCGGCCGCACCTCCCCCCTTGCTCCTTTATATACGGTGGCAGGGGGCACCCCATAGACACAACAATTGATCTCTTGATCTCTTAGCCGTGTGTGGTGCCCCCCTCCACCATAATCCACCTCGATAATACTGTAGCGGTGCTTAGGCGAAGCCCTGCGTCGGTAGAACATCATCATCGTCACCACGCCGTCGTGCTGACGAAACTCTCCCTCAACACTCGGCTGGATCGGAGTTCGAGGGACGTCATCGGGCTGAACGTGTGCTGAACTCGGAGGTGCCGTGCGTTCGGTACTTGATCGGTCGGATCGTGAAGACGTACGACTACATCAACCGTGCTGTGCTAACGCTTCCGCTTTCAGTCTACGAGGGTACGTGGACAACACTCCCCCCTCTCATTGCTATGCATCACCATGATCTTGCGTGTGTGTAGGAATTTTTTTGAAATTACTACGTTCCCCAACAGTGGCATCCGAGCCTGGTTTTATGCGTTGATGTTATATGCATGAGTAGAACACAAGTGAGTTGTGGGCGATATAAGTCATACTGCTTACCAGCATGTCATACTTTGGTTCGGCGGTATTGTTGGATGAAGCGGCCCAGACCGACATTACGCGTACGCTTACGCGAAACTGGTTCTACCGACGTGCTTTGCACACAGGTGGCTGGCGGGTGTCAGTTTCTCCAACTTTAGTTGAACCAAGTGTGGCTACGCCCGGTCCTTGCGAAGGTTAAAATAGCACCAATTTGACAAACTATCATTGTTGTTTTGATGCGTAGGTAAGAACGGTTCTTGCTAAGTCTATAGCAGCCACGTAAAATTTGCAACAACAAAGTAGAGGACGTCTAACTTGTTTTTGCAGGGCATGTTGTGATGTGATATGGTTAAGACATGATGCTAAATTTTATTGTATGAGATGATCATGTCTTGTAACCGAGTTATCGGCAACTGGCAGGAGCCATATGGTTGTCGCTTTATTGTATGCAATGCAATCGCCCTGTAATGCTTTACTTTATCACTAAGTGGTAGCGATAGTCGTAGAAGCATAAGATTGGCGAGACGACAACGATGCTACGATGAAGATCAAGGTGTCGCGCTGGTGACGATGGTGATCATGACGGTGCTTCGGAGATGGAGATCACAAGCACAAGATGATGATGGCCATATCATATCACTTATATTGATTGCATGTGATGTTTATCTTTTATGCATCTTATCTTGCTTTGATTCACGGTAGCATTATAAGATGATCTCTCACTAAATTATCAAGGTATAAGTGTTCTCCCTGAGTATGCACCGTTGCGAAAGTTCTTCGTGCTGAGACACCACGTGATGATCGGGTGTGATAGGCTCTACGTTCAAATACAACGGGTGCAAAACAGTTGCACACGCGGAATACTCAGGTTAAACTTGACGATCCTAGCATATAACCGATATGGCCTCGGAACACTGAGACCGAAAGGTCGAGCGTGAATCATATAGTAGATATGATCAACATAGTGATGTTCACCATTGAAACTACTCCATCTCACGTGATGATCAGACATGGTTTAGTTGATATGGATCACGTGATCACTTAGAAGATTAGAGGGATGTCTATCTAAGTGTGAGTTCTTAGGTAATATGATTAATTGAACTTTAATTTATCATGAACTTAGTCCTGGTAGTATTAGCATATCTATGTTGTAGATCAATAGCTCGCGTTGTTGCTTCCCTGTGTTTTATATATGTTCCTAGAGAAAACTAAGTTGAAAGATGATAGTAGCAATGATGCGGACTGGGTCCGTGATCTGAGGTTTATCCTCATTGCTGCACAGAAGAATTATGTCCTTGATGCACCGCTAGGTCACAAACCTATTGCAGGAGCAGATGCAGACGTTATGAACGTTTGGCTAGCTCAATATGATGACTACTTGATAGTTTAGTGCACCATGCTTAACGGCTTAGAATCGGAACTTCAAAGACGTTTTGAATGTCATGGACCATATGAGATGTTCCAGGAGTTGAAGTTAATATTTCAAGCAAATACCCGAGTTGAGAGATATGAAGTCTCCAACAAGTTCTACAGCTAAAAAGATGGAGGAGAATAGCTCAAGCAGTGAGCATGTGCTCAGATTGTCCGGGTACTACAATCGCTTGAATAAAGTGGGAGTTAATCTTCCAGATAAGATAGTGATTGATAGAATTCTCTAGTCACCATCACCAAGTTAGTAGAACTTCGTGATGAACTATAATATGCAAGGGATAACAGAAACAATTCCCAAGCTCTTCATGATGCTTCGACGAAGGTAGAAATCAAGAAAAACATCAAGTGTTGATGGTTGACGATACCACTAGTTTCAAGAAAAGGGCAAAGGGAAGAAGGGGAACTTCAAGAAGAACGGCAAGCGAGTTGCTGCTCAAGTGAAGAAGCCCAAGTCTGGACCTAAGCCTGAGACTGAGTGCTTCTACTGCAAAGGAACTGGTCACTGGAAGCGGAACTGCCCCAGGTATTTGGCGGATAAGAAGGATGGCAAAGTGAACAAAGGTATATTTGATATACATGTTATTGATGTGTACTTTACTAGTGTTTATAGCAACCCCTCAGTATTTGATACTAGTTCAGTTGCTAAGATTAGTAACTCGAAACGGGAGTTGCAGAATAAATAGAGACTAGTTAAGGGTGAAGTGACGATGTGTGTTGGAAGTGGTTCCAAGATTGATATGATCATCATCACAGACTCCCTATACTTTCGGGATTAGTATTGAACCTAAATAAGTGTTATTTGGTGTTTGCGTTGAGCATGAATATGATTTGATCATGTTTATTGCAATACGGTTATTCATTTAAGTTAGACAACAATTGTTGTTCTGTTTACATGAATAAAAACCTTCTATGGTCATACACACCAACGAAAATGGTTTGTTGGATCTCGATCGTAGTGATACACATATTCATAATATTGAAGCCAAAAGATGCAAAGTTAATAATGATAGTGCAACTTATTTGTGGCACTGCCATTTAGGTCATATTGGTGTAAAGCGCATGAAGAAACTCCATGCTGATGGGATTTTGGAATCACTTGATGCTTGCGAACCATGCCTTATGGGCAAGATGACTAAAACTCCGTTCTCCGGAACAATGGAGCAAGCAACTGGCTTATTGGAAATAATACATACTGATGTATGCGATCCGATGAGTGTTGAGGCTCGCGGCAGGTATCGTTATTTTCTGACCTTCACAGATGATTTGAGCAGATATGGGTATATCTACTTGATGAAACATAAGTCTGAAACATTTGAAAAGTTCAAAGAATTTCAGAGTGAAGTGGAAAATCATCGTGACAAGAAAATAAAGTTTCTACGATCTGATCATGGAGACAAATATTTGAGTTACGAGTTTGGTCTTCAATTAAAACAATGTGGAATAGTTTCACAAATTCGTGCCACCTGGCACACCACAGCATAATGGTGTGTCCGAATGTCATAACCGTACTTTATTGGATATAGTGCAATCTATGATGTCTCTTACCGATTTACCACTATCATTCTGGGGTTATGCATTAGAGACAGCTGCATTCACATTAAATAGGGCACCGTCTAAATCCGTTGATATGACACCGTATGAACTATGGTTTGGCAAGAAACCTAAGCTGTCGTTTCTTAAAGTTTGGGGTTGCGATGCTTATGTGAAATAGTTTCATCCTGAGAAGCTCAAACCCAAATCGGAACGTATTCATAGGATACCCAAAAGTTACTGTTGGGTACACCTTCTATCACAGATCCGAAGGCAAGATATTCGTTGCTAAGAATGGATCCTTTCTAGAGAAGGAGTTTCTCTCAAAAGAAGTGAGTGGGAGGAAAGTAGAACTTGATGAGGTAACTGTACCTGCTCCCTTATTGGAAAGTAGTTCATCACAGAAATCTGTTCCTGTGACTCCTACACCAATTAGTGAGGAAGCTAATGATGATGATCATGTAACTTCAGATCAAGTTACTACCGAACCTCGTAGGTCAACCAGAGTGAGATCTGCACTAGAGTAGTACGGTAATCCTATTCTGGAGGTCATGTTACTTGACCATGACGAACCTACAAACTATGAGGAAGCGATGATGAGCCCAGATTCCGCGAAATGGTTTGAGGCCATGAAATCTGAGATGGGATCCATGTATGAGAACAAAGTATGGACTTTGATTGACTTGCCCAAATGATCGGCGAGCCATTGAGATTAAATGGATCTTCAAGAGGAAGACGGACGCTGATAGTAGTGTTATTATCTACAAAGCTAGAATTGTCGGAAAAGGTTTTTGACAAGTTCAAGGTGTTGACTACGATGAGAGTTTCTCACTCGTATCTATGATTAAGTCTGTCATAATCATGTTAGCAATTGCCGCATTTTATGAAATCTGGCAAAAGGATAAACAAAACTGCATTCCTTAATGGATTTATTAAAGAAGAGTTGTATATGATGCAACTAGAAGGTTTTGTCGATCCTAAAGGTGTTAACAAAATGTGCAAGCTCCAGCGATCCATCTATGGACTGGTGCAAGCATCTCGGAGTTGGAATATATGCTTTGATGAGTTGATCAAAGCATATAGTTTTATACAGACTTGCGGTGAAGCCTGTATTGACAAGAAAGTGAGTGGGAGCACTACAACATTTCTGATAAGTATATGTGAATGACATATTGTTGATCGGAAATAATGTAGAATTATTCTGCAAAGCATAAAGGAGTGTTTGAAAGGAGTTTTTCAAAGAAACACCTCGGTGAAGCTACTTACATATTGAGCATCAAGATCTATAGAGATAGATCAAAACGCTTGATAAGTTTTTTCAATGAGTACATACCTTGACAAGATTTTGAAGTAGTTCAAAATGGAACAGTCAAAGAAAGAGTTCTTGCCTGTGTTACAAGCTGTGAAATTGAGTAAGACTCAAAGCCCGACCACGGCAGAAGATAGAAAGAGAATGAAAGTCATTCCATATGCCTCAGCCATAGGTTCTATAAAGTATGCCATGCTATGTACCAGATCTATTGTATACCCTACACTGATTTTGGCAAGGGAGTACAATAGTGATCTATGAGTAGATCACTGGACAGCGGTCAAAAATTATCCTTAGTGGAATAAGGATATGTTTCTCGATTATGGAGGTGACAAAAGGTTCGTCGTAAAAGGGTTACGTCGATACATGTTTTGGCACTGATCCAGATGACTCTAAGTCTTCATCTGGATACATATTGAAAGTGGGAGCAATTAGCTAAAGTAGCTCCGTGCAGAGCATTGTAGACATAGAAATTTGCAAAATACATACGGATCTGAATATGGCAGACCCGTTGACTAAACTTCTCTCACAAGCAAAACATGATCACACCTTAGTACTCTTTGGGTGTAAATCACATAGTGATGTGAACTAGATTATTGACTCTAGTAAACCCTTTGGGTGTTGGTCACATGACGATGTAAACTATGGGTGTTAATCACATGGTGATGTGAACTATTGATGTTAAATCACATGGCGATGTGATCTAGATTATTGACTCTAGTGCAAGTGGGAGACTGATGGAAATATGCCCTAGAGGCAATAATAAAGTTATTATTTATTTCATTATTTCATGATAAATGTTTATTATTCATGCTAGAATTGTATTAACCGGAAACATAATACTTGTGTGAATACATAGACAAACAGAGTGTCACTAGTATGCCTCTACTTGACTAGCTCGTTGATCAAAGATGGTTATGTTTCCTAGCCATAGACATGAGTTGTCATTTGATTAACGGGATCACATCATTAGGAGAATGATGTGATTGACATGCCCATTCCGTTAGCTTAGCACTTGATCATTTAGTATTCTGCTATTGCTTTCTTCATGACTTATACATGTTCCTATGACTATGAGATTATGCAACTCCCGTTTACCGGAGGAACACTTTGTGTGCTACCAAACGTCACAACGTAACTGGGTGATTATAAAGGTGCTCTACAGGTGTCTCCAAAGGTACTTGTTGGGTTGGCGTATTTCGAGATTAGGATTTGTCACTCCGATTGTCGGAGATGTATCTTTGGGCCCTCTCGGTAATGCTCATCACTTAAGCCTTGCAAGCATTGCAACTAATGAGTTAGTTGTGGGATGATGTATTACGGAACGAGTAAAGAGACTTGCCGGTAACGAGATTGAACTAGGTATTGAGATACCGACGATCGAATCTCGGGCAAGTAACATACCGATGACAAAGGGAACAACGTATGTTGTTATGCGGTCTGACCGATAAAGATCTTCGTAGAATATGTGGGAGCCAATATGAGCATCCAGGTTCCGCTATTGGTTATTGACCGGAGACGTGTCTCGGTCATGTCTACATTGTTCTCGAACCCGTAGGGTCCGCACGCTTAAAGTTCGATGACGGTTATATTATGAGTTTATATGTTTTGATGTACCGAAGGTTGTTTGGAGTCCCGGATGTGATCACGGACATGACGAGGAGTCTCGAAATGGTCGAGACATGAAGATTGATATATTGGATGACTATATTCGGACACCGGAATGGTTCCGGGGGTTATCGGATATATACCGGAGTACCGGGGGGTTACCGGAACCCCCCGGAGGCTATTGGGCCTCATGGGCCCAATTGGTGGAAGAGGAGAGGCGGCCAAGGGGCAGCCGCGCGCCCCTCCCCCCTTCCCAAGTTCGAATTGGACAAGGAGGGGGGGCGGCGCCCCCCTTTCCTTTCCCCCTCTCTCCTTCCCTCTCCTCTCCTAGTCCAACAAGGAAGGGAGGGAGTCCTACTCCCGGTAGGAGTAGGACTCCTCCTGGCGCGCCTCCTCCTGGCCGGCCGCACCTCCCTCCTTGCTCCTTTATATACGGGGGTAGGGGCACCCCATAGACACAACAATTGATCTCTTGATCTCTTAGCCGTGTGCGGTGCCCCCCCCCACCATAATTCACCTCGATAATACTGTAGCGGTGCTTAGGCGAAGCCCTGCGTCGGTAGAACATCATCATCGTCACCACGCCGTCGTGCTGACGAAACTCTCCCTCAACACTCGGCTGGATCAGAGTTCGAGGGACGTCATCGGGCTGAACGTGTGCTGAACTCGGAGGTGTCGTTCGTTCGGTACTTGATCGGTCGGATCGTGAAGACGTACGACTACATCAACCGCGTTGTGCTAACGCTTCCGCTTTCGGTCTACGAGGGTACGTGGACAACACTCTCCCCTCTCGTTGCTATGCATCACCATGATCTTGTGTGTGCGTAGGAATTTTTTTGAAATTACTACGTTCCCCAACAATGACCACCTTGCCTCCAGCTGACAAACCACATGACAAAACTTGGTGATGTTGGTCTGGATAGTGTACCAGTGATACGATAATGACCTCACATTTGCATTCTTGATGTACATGTCGTAGGGCGCAATGTGCTCTCGTGCATGAAACGATTCACTTGATGCTAGAAGGCCCCCTATTCTCCGGCCTATGAAATCCGCGAATACAGCCAACCACACATCGCACAATAGCTCATCCTACATGGTCGAGTAGCTCACCCTCCTTCGTACTCGAAAAAAATGACATAGCATATGAAAATAAGCTCAATGGCATTTGACCGAACACCTGTTGGGTGTGGTGTCTGCCATGGAGGTCCTCGACAGGCGGAGTGTACCTGGGTACAAACGGCTCCAGGGTGGACATCCCCGTCGTAAAGGCGAGCGAGCGTGTCGGTGTTGGTTGCGAATGTCCGACAATGCTTCCATGGCGGCCAGATACATACAGTGGTAGCGGCGGAGGTGGAGGTTGTGGATGCAAAGCAAGGGGGTGAAGGGGTGTAGTGGAAGGAAATGGGTCCAAGAGGGGGAATTGGGCCGAGGGTGTCGGAGTCCTATGTGGCAGTTGTCCCTGTACAGACTCCCGCAACCCCCCTCCCCCACTTCGTCTCCAATTTGTGGGAGAAAACACATCCGGACCACCCTGTGGACCGATACATGCCCGCGTTGGATGGCTTCTGCGGTCCGGACAGCGCGGCCCAGACGTATGCTGGCGGTTCAAGGGTCGGCGTTGGAGATGCCTTTACATGTTGACTAGTCCATCAAAGGAGGGAAACATACATGTTTTCAAGATAAGAAATAGTGAGTCATAAGAAGCAATACAAGCTAAGAAGATCAGTAAAGGCGCTTGAGAAGGGAGAAATTGTTCTGGTTGGAGAACAATTACCTCAGCAGAAGATCAAGTTGTAGAATTTCAAGCAGAAGAAGTGCAAGCATCTGCCCTAGCGCAACAAGATGATACTAATAAATTTGAATATTTTTCTAGTTGAAGAAGAAAGTGATTATTGTCCTGATGATGAGTATGCATAGTTGTTGGATGATATGTTTGTTGATCAGCCAAGGGTGGGGTCAACCCAACAAGTTTGTGTTATTAACAGTTATGTCACAAAGTTTGCGCACTACACGTTAAAGTATATTATGCTCTCCATGATTAAAAAAAGGTGTATTATGCTCTCAACTACCTTGTGTGTTGGTCGCAAATGATTTTATTTCCCTACACAATACAAAACAAACATGCGTTGCAACCGAACAGTTCAACCCAAAATTAGGAAAGTAACATTTGTTGATGAAAGAACCAAGAAATGAGCAGTTCCAACTATCCGGGGAAACTTCTACACATCTCATGCACTATGACTTTTTATTTATCAAGACATATATTCATTTAGTCCATACAAATTTTAACAAGACTTTTTCCAGATACGTATGTTCTAGAGTGCTCTGCCAATACATCCAAATATAATAATATATACGTGAAATCATATAAATACACTACAAATGATCTAATGGCCAATATTAATCTTTGAAATAATGTCCATTTTGTCTTTATTGTTTTCCTACCCAAGGGAGACTCACTGAACGGAAGCTTTTGCTAGCAATATCTCAAACTGGATCTTATGAAAAGTAACAAAGCATTTTTGGCAAAACATAATTTGAATCTAGAATAATTCCTTTGCAACAACACATGTCGAAATTGGTTAAATAGAACGTCATGCCTTAATATTCACCTACATATTTATGTGATTTATTATGCTATAAGCATAATAAAAACATACTACTTAAAACATTATTGCGATGTGATGAATTGCAATGGGTAAAAAGGTTTAGTATAAATAAGTACGAAAAATTATTATAAAAATTATTAAGTATCACAAAAAATGACAACTATACGTAATATTTGCTACAAACTTTGACCTCCGCGCTCGCGTACCAAATCCTACAAATGTGACTGGGTCCAGATGGTTTTCCTGTTGTGTTCAATCAAAACTTCTGAATTCCAAACTGGACCTATAGATGACATTTCAGAAGAGAGATTAAGAGCTTTGCGAGAGATTGAGAAGGAGAAATTAAGAGTAGCCAAGGTTTATAATAAAAAGATGAGAGAGAAATCGTTTCAAATAGGAGATTTAGTGTGGAAAACGATTTTACCTATTGGAACTAAAGATAGGAAATTCGGAAATGGTCGCCGAGTTGGGAAGGCCCGTAAAATTATAGAGATTTTTCTAAAAATTCATATTTTGTAGAATCTTTGCAGGGAGATAAGTTGTTGAAAGCTCTCAATGGAAAATATTTGAAGAAGTACTATCCTAACATGTGGCAGGAGGCCTGAACATGTTGTGGCCGATATGTTATTCCAAGTATCGCCCTAAGCAAATTTGGCCGATGTATCGTTGGACATCGCCCTGAGTAATGATATGATCAGTGATCGACTTCATCTTACGACAACTGCTATAGTATTTTTGGTCAATGCTATTGTACCAAAAACAGGGGCATGTGTTGATGGTATAATTTGGCTACTTAGTATATGATGAGCCAAATTAAATCAATAATTTATCAAGCTGATCGGTTAATGCATTGTTGAAGTATTGCCACAGGAAATCTCATGGAAGGTGAAGATACAAGTCCTAAGAAGAATCATATGCTATATTGGACCATGGGCGTGTTGCATGCATGTGCTATGTATCTACGTATATGAAGAAGTATGCTTAGTACTGATGGCCATTATCCAGTTTGATTTGCGATGTTGCCAGAATATTTAAATATTTTCTTTGTGGGCTCAAGGTATTTATACGTATGCTTAGCCACTATATTTAATGTGATGGCGACGTGGCTGGAATACTTTATTCATATATACAAGAGTGCTTGTACGTGGATATGGCCTAGATTTGCTACGTACTTAGATTGGCAAGTAGATTTTTGTAGACATATGCTACATGGTAATCGAATCAAGAAAGGCAAGTCCTGATTGGTTTTAGCTTCAGAGATGTAATCTTATACGCCAAGTCCAGCATGCCATATATATGTAAGGCCGTGGCCGACTGAAAGGACACCAATCGATCTATTCACAAAATACATATTACTTTTTCATGTTCGTTTCTTTCTGTCGTTCTTCTTGCCGAGCCCTAGCAGCTCTAGGGTTTGGTTGATCTTTGTCATTTTGCATTAAAAAATGGTCGTCTCTCCTCTACGAAAGCTAGGAGATCTTTGTTGCTTTGCTTGTAAGCAATCGTTCGTCGTCACGAAAGCACGACGGTTATCGTGGTGTCGCGCTGCAATTTTGCGTGGCAACACAATTGGCAACTCCGCTGGGGGCGAGAAGAAGAAGAGGCACACGATGAGCACCGAGTCTAGGAATGGGAGCAACATCGACCCGGAGAACATCATCGCTGTCACACTCAATGATCTGTTGGAAGATGATCGGCACGAGCTTGAAGAGGAGCTTGGGAAAGAGAAGGTTTAGAGGTTGAAGATGAAGTTGGATAGATACGTGAAGACGAGGAACAGTGTCGTCAAAAAGGTAGTTCTGAGCCCTTCCGATGCGTTCAACACTCAGGTAAAAAATTCAACTGAAGAAATCACTCATCTAATTGATGTGTCCGTAGCTAGTAAATATGGTTCTAATATGGAAAATATGGCACGTAAAATTACTCGAGGAGTAGCTAGTAGACTTGAAGAATTTAAGGTGCAGTTTAATAAAGATCTTGAAAATTGTCTACCTCACCATGTACGCTCATTAGTGCTGCAAGTCAATGATGAATATTCTGGGAAAAAGCTGATGCCACCGCAAAATAGCGGATTCATTAATTTTCCTAATCATATACATACACCTAGTGCATCAGCTAATGTTACACAGCTTCACGTCCCTTTAACAAATAATCAAGATGGCCGAAACTATGTGGGCACTTCGGCTAATAATTTTGTTCCTAGTACTACTAATCCTATTGTTTCGACTTAGGTTCCACAAAAGCACAATAGCAATAACCAAAGTTTTCGTTTTAATTCTAATTTACAGCAACCTAGTTATTGGACAGTAGCATATAGTAGACCACCACTGTCGCCTGTTGGTACCAGGGTTCCTATGGGCCGGTACCCGATTCATATTTTAGTGGGTCTCTGTTTTCCCTTGCAGCGTATTTTCCCTTGCCCCCCATTTTCGACACATCAGATCTATATTACCCTTGCCAAAATATTGAATAAAACCAATGCTACTGAAGAAATTTAGCTCTGCATTGCTCTTGGCAGTGCCTTTTGCCTGTATGATGTACTTACATTTATAGTCTGCACCTTAGCTTAAATAATCTGCATTTGTTTCTATCTTATCACATCTATATTCAATCTTAACAAAATGTAGAATAAAGGTAATGCTCATGAAGAAGAGTCTGTGGTAAACTTCTTGAATTGCCCCCCCCCAATCAATATGGACAAGGGCTTTATAGAGCCGGTCTTCACTACTAACGTAAGTTTGTCCTCCTCGAGCCTTCAAACTTTGTTGTGTATATTTGGATAGCTATGACTACAAATGTTGTTTATTTTTGTCGTTTGCATCAAATTGCATGTTCAAAGTTTATTGCGAAGAAGTACATAAACATAAGTTTGTCCTTCTCAATTTCAGTTTTTAGTTGTACAACCTAGTTCCTTATTCATACCATGTAAGTTGAACTAAACATAGCAAGTTATATTCTTTATCACTGCATGTATGCTTGTGTTCTTGATCTGTAATCCAGTGATGTGGTGAAACTGCCAACTCCAGCACAATGTCATATCCTGTTATGTCTTAACTATGAACAATGCCATATTATGTTAATGTTATTTAAATCATGTCTCTTTATTTACCAATCTGAAATGGGATAAATTGAAAGTACACTCACCATTCATGTTTATACATTGTTTAGCACTACATGTGTACTTGTGTTCTTGATCTGTAATCCAGGGGTGTGGTGAAGCTGACCGCTCCTGCACAATGACATTTCCTGTCGTCTTAACTATGAACAATGTCTATTATGTTAGTGCTATTTTAAACCGCGTCTCTTTATTTATGACTAAGAAATGAGTTGAATTGACAACACTGATGCTTATACATGCAAAACATGTTATCTACCTACTTGTTTCTCTTTCAAGGTGACATCACTGATGCTAGGAAGAACTGCCACAATGATAGTGAGACGAACCCATTGCTTGTCCCTTTAACATATATTCCAGAGAAGAAGACAACACATCTTGAGGATAGCGATACAACCCCAAAGTCATTTCTTGATGTAGTGTCGAACTTACTCGCTAATAGCAGTGACAGAAGCTCGATGAAGTCGTCGCCTGAATCTGTTCGACTTCTTAAGTCTGAAATTCAAGCAGAAAGACGTGCTTCCGCTCAAATCCGACCAGAACTCCAATCCTATGCAAGATTAACCATAAGTACAGGACATCTATTGACGCTATGCAACTTGATTTGGTGGATATCAACATCAAACAAGCGCAGTCTCATCAGGTTGCTAAGTTGCTTGCACTGCAGCTCCTGGGCATGGATAACCTTTCTTGAACTGTGTTGAAGTTCTCTTGGTTCTGTCTATTATTTTGTCGGCATGTTTACTTCCACTGGTTGCGACCTTTGATGCCCGGTGTATATAATCTGCTATCTGGTTGCCTATTTGTTATCACTGGCAGCGAACTTTGATGCCCAGGGGATGTAATATGCTCTAATTTCTTTGTTGTATATTCTAGGTTTATTCTTCATCACGATGCTGTAATTTATTTGCTGTATATGCTGTCGTCGCTCTGTGAAAAGGTCGTAAGCTTCAATCAGAGCACAATAGGCCAATACGATAGGCTTATATATAAAAAAGTTCGGTACTAGAACTGGCCGACCGCTAATCGCTATAAATGGGTCGAACCATGGGCTTACAATCATCTTGGGCCATTAGCAGGCCTAGACTTAATCTGGCCCACATTAGTTTCGGGCCTTAAAAGGGCCAAGTAAACCGCTTGCCTTAATTGGGACAGAAAATAAAATGGGTTTTTAACAGCACGAGTTGTAGATTGAGCCTGAATTGTGTCAAATAAATCACGGGCCGACAGCAGGCTGGAATATACATCGGCCCATTATTGGCCCAAAGGTATGACGGGCCATTACCAGGCCGAAATGTAGTTGGGCCTTGGTTGGCCCAATCACATAATGGGCTGAAAGCAGGCCGGATGCATAGCGGGGCAAAATTAGGGCCTTTAACGGGCCGATAGGCAATTTGGGCTAAAATGTATCCAGGAAGACTACGGGCCGTTGAGAGGCCGAAAGTCACTACGGACAAGAATTAGGCCCAAATGCAGCTCGGACCTTTAAATGGCCGAAAGTGTAAGCAGGCCGAAAGCAGCCCATATATACACAGGGTCGCTGACAGGCCGAAACTAATATCGGGTTGAACTGTTAAACGGGTCATTAAGAGGCCGAAGAGCAAATCAGGCCCCCAATGGGCTCAAAGGCACAGTAGTTGTTAACGAGCTGTATCTGTTATGGGCCGTAATTTGTCCCAAACTATTGCAGGCTGTTAACAGGCCTCATCTGATATGGCACGTAAACTGGCCCATAATATTGCAGGCTTTCAATGGGTCGTATCTGATGTGGGCCATCATTTGACCCAAAACACGACATGTCGTGAACGGGTCAGATCTGATATGGGTCGTAATTTCCCCTAAAGCATGGCAAGCTGTTAACGGGCCGACCCACTAGTGTCTAACAAAATATTATGGGCCTCTGGCTGGGCTGACCTTTTTAACTTAAATGGGTCGCTGTTGGGCCTCACCACGTGTCGACGCATCATAGGCGCGTCCGGTCCATTGGACGGTTGACATCTATACCAACGGGTAGCTGACACGTGGTTCACCCGACCAATGAGAAATTTACACATGGAAAATCTCATTGGTCTTGGCTGTTAACAGGTTATCGGATAAAAAATCGGACCCGATAGCATAACGGTGACCCGTTACGGTGGATGCCACGTGTTGTTTACCCTTGGCAAAAGCACTTCCATGACGCGCCATTTTATTGTCATGGAAGTGGACACTTCCGTGATGATAATTTGAGTATTGTCATGGAACACTTCTACGACAGCACATGTATGACTATCTTGATTCTGTCATCAAATCGTCATGGATGTACACGCATGACAGCAAACTTGGCCTATTGTGACAAACATGTATCATTACAGAAGTGTTTTTTTGTAGTGAAACATCGCAGGCAGTTCATAAAATCATGATATGTGCTACTTCTTGAGTTTGCGTTGGTTTTTCCCTTGAAGAGGAAAGGGTGATGCAGCAAAGTAGAGATAAGTATTTCCCTCGGTTAAGAACCAAGGTATCAATCCAGTAGGAGGAACACACAAGTCCCAATGATTGCACCTACACAAACAAACAAATACTTGCACCCAACGCAAAAAATGGGTTGTCAATCCCTTCACGGTCACTTGCAAGGATGAGATCTAATAGAGATAGATATAAAAGATAAGTAAAAGTGCAAAATAAGATAAAGGTAAATAAATTGCAGCAAGGTATTTTTGGGTTTTTGATTTTATAGATCTGAAAATAATATGATAAAAGATAGACCCCGGGGCCATAGTTTTCACTAGAGGCTTCTCTCTTGAAAGAAAGCATACGGTGGGTAAACAAATTACTGTTGAGCAATTGATATAAAAGCGGATAATTATGTAGGTATCCAAGGCAATGATCATGTATGTAGGCATCACGTCTGAGACAAGTAGACCGAATCATGCCTGCATCTATTACTATTACTCCACACATCGACCGCTATCCAGCATGCATCTAGTGTATTAAGTTAACAAGAACTGAGTAACGCCTTAAGCAAGATGACATGATGTAGACGAATAGATCCAATCAATAGGAATAAACCCCATATTTTTATCCTTAATGGCAACAATACAATACGCGTCATGTCCCCTTCTGTCATTGGGATTGAGCACCACCCATTACAAAGCACCTCTGCCATTGCAAGAAAAATCAATCTAGTTGGCCAAACCAAATCAATAGACCAGAGAGAAATACTAAGATATATAAATCATGCATAAAAGAGTTCAGAGAAGACTTAAATAATAGTCATAGATAATTTGAACATAAACCCATAATTCATCGGATCTCAACAAACACACTGCAAAACAAGATTACATCGAATAGAACTCCAAGAACATCGAGGAGAACATTGTATTGAAGATCAAAGAGAGAGAGAAGAAGCCATCTAGCTACTAGCTATGGACCCGTAGGTCTGTGGTAAACTATTAACACATCATTGGAGGGGCAGCAAGGTTGATGTAGATGCCATCCATGATTGAATCCCCCTCCGGTGGAGTGTCGAAAAAGGCCCCAAGATGGGATCTCATGAGAACAGAAACTTGCAGCGGCAGAAAAGTATTTTTGGTGTGCCCTCTAATCTATGGGGAATATTTGGGTATTTATAGAAGAAGAATTAGGTTTAGAAGTGCCACGGTGGGCCCACAAGCATGGGGGCGCCCCTGGGGCACGCCCTGTGAGCTTGTGGACCATCTGTGGCCCTTCAGGCCTCCTCCCGAAGCTTTCAGGGTGTCTTGTGGTCCAAGAAAAATCGTCAAAAAATTTCGTTCCATTTGATATAGATTTTCTGTAAAGGCAAAAACAAGGAAAAAAACACCAAATGGCACTGGGCTCTAAGTTAATAGGTTAGTCCCAAAAAATGATATGAAATAGCATAAGAATGCATATAAAATATCCAAGATGGATAATATAATAGCATGGAACAATCAAAAATTATAGATACGTTGGAGACGAATCAATGTGGTATAGCCCTTGGCGCCGGAATGTCTTCATGATCCTTAGAGGTATTCATGAAGGTACTCCGAGGTGTTGCCGTGGCCACCGCCATGATCTCCTGCGCCTGGTGAAGCCACCTTCCTCCTGGATCCTGCGCAGCATGTCTGTCACTCCCGTCGATAAAATAAAATAATGAGGTTTGACACGCACATCATTAAAGTGACAGTCCTTTGGCTCCAGCCATAATGTCATACTGTGATGCGCAAGTCACTTAACATTAAATCATGTAACCATCTCATACACAAACTCATTATCATGATGAAGGCTATACCACACCACATGCATCATGCAAAACCAAGTTAGACGTCCTCTAATCGGGATGGCAAATTTTAATTACGTAGCTTCTAGGGTTTTCAGACAACTCTAACTACCTACGTCCACCATTAAGGCGATAATTCTTGTTGCTAGATTATCTTTCGGGGTGTGTGAGGGAATAGAATTAATTAAAAATCTCTAGCCCACACTAAACTTCGTCAATACGCGTGACCCCCTAGAAGATCGAACATCTTCATTGCCCTCTCGTGTTTGCGACAGTTCACTATTTCTTGACTATGATAAAGCCAAAGAACTATTAGCACATCATCGACAGTCAGAGCCAATCGATTGTTAGAACTTTGCGCAAAGCTACATCATGTCGTCAATGAACTGAACCGAAGCAACACTCTAGGAAAGCAAAGCAAGAACACCAAACTCTCACATTCATATGTGATCTAGATCGAATCCTGCATCTACTCATAGAACCGCTCATGATGCTACTATTGGGAAACGTAGTTGAAAACAAAAAATCATCCTACGAACATTGTGATGCCCAGATAATCAAGCTGCAGTAAACCTCTGTTAATGATGCCACGTCACCATGGTTACTGTTCCTAATCTCGCGTTAGTTCGAAACCGATTCAAATTCAAATTCAAAATCACGGCAAACAACAAAAGTTTTCAAATATTGAAACTAAAATGTTCGGATCGTGCCAGATAATACATATGTGATTATGGTGGTGAAACCAAACTTTTATGAAATGCTGAACTGCACTAAAATGATTTAAACAGTAGCAAACCTAATTATTTAAATGCCTTTACTAATTAATAAATTATCAAACTAAATTATCTGGGGACTAGACTTTTTGTGACAGTGGACTAAACTGAAATACTAAATTAGATGCTAAGTATGTATTTTACAGAAACTAAAATAATAGGAAACAAATATAAAACAGTAAAACAAAATTAC
>NC_057808.1:345674088-345674674 GCF_018294505.1 Triticum aestivum | reverse complement strand
GCTCGCCCCTGCGTCCCCGTCGCCGATCCCGCCACCTCGCTGACCGCCGACGCCCGTCGCTTCCCCGACCCAGAGGCGGCGCCCCGCCCCCTCGACGTCGTCGACCAGGGCCTCGTCGCCCCGTCCGCGACCGCGCCGTCGCCGGATCCCGCTGGACTGCCTCCTCTCCGTCGCCGGTGCCGCCTCACCGGACCTCCTCGACTCCTCCCCGAGCCCACTGCCCGAACCCCTACAGTCCCGGTGAGGACCCCGGTCCTCCTCTCCCCCTCGACTCGTAGCGCCGGGCATCGCCCTATGCGCGCGCTCACCATAGCCGCCGCCCGGTTCGGTCCCCGCTCTGGCTGCTCGCTCCCCCTGCGCGCTGCATCTCCTGCTGCTGCCGCACTTGCCCTGCTGCCCCACTCATGCCCCGGGCCGCGTCCAAGCTCGTCGCCCGCATCGTCCCGCTGCCCCGCGCTCTGGCCGCGCCTGGCCTTGCCCTCCTCGCCGCTGCTCTGCCCGGTCACCGCGGCCCCGCCCCGCCCGGCGTGTCACCTCACGCGCTCGCGCCCGTGCTGTGGCCGGCTGTTGCGTTGCTGCTGCTCCA
>NC_057808.1:345669474-345673659 GCF_018294505.1 Triticum aestivum | reverse complement strand
GCCTCCGCCCGCCGTGGCCCTCGTGCCCCGCTGCGGCAACCCCCGCCATGGCCACGGCCACGCCCCGCCCCGGGCAGGCTACGGGCGCCCGTCGCCCATTACGCTCGCGCCCGCTGCCCGTTAAGCCGCACCACCCCGGTTGGCCCCTAGGGCAAATGACAAGGGGGGCCCAGCGCCCCAGAATGATTTAAAAAAAGATAATAATAAATAAATAAAATTAAATACTAAATAATCAATTAGTTAACTAAATAATTAACTTAATTAATTCTGTTTAATTAACTAATTAAGATTAATTAACCTAATAACTAATTAACCTAATTAACAACTGTTAATTAATTAGACAGTCAATGACATGCGGGACCCAGACATCAGTTTGACCCAGTCAACGCCCTGTGGACTGCTGACGTCATAATGACGTCAGCATACACTATTCTGGATAATGTTGAATTAAAATAATTAAATAATTCCTAAAAATGTTTTAAATCTTTTAAAATCAATATAAAATAAACCGTAGCTCGGATGGAAAAACTTTGTACATGAAAGTTGTTCAGAACGACGAGACGAATCCGGAAACGTAGCCCGTTCGTCTGCCGCACATCCCTAGCATAGCAAACACGCAACTTTCCCCCTCCGTTTCATCTGCCCGAAAACGCGAAACACCGGGGATACTTTCCCGGATGTTTCTCCCCTTCGCCGGTATCACCTCTTACCGCGTTAGGGCACACCTAACACCGTTGTTTGCTTTGTCATGCATCGTTATGCATCTGTTTGCATTGTATTCGTTGTTTCTTCCCCCTCTTCTGTAACGCCCACGATGCGGCTATATCTCCCACGTGTCGAGGCACGACTTAGAGGCATAACCGCATTGTGGTTTTGTCGCAAGAAGGGTCATCTTCACACAATCCCATGTAATGAACAAGAATGGGATAACGAGAGTTGGCTTACAATCGCCACTTCACACAATACATAAATATAATTCATACATCCTCCAAAATACACACATAGACCGACTACGGTTAAATCCAAATAAAAATAAGATAACCCCAAATGCTAGATCCCCGATCGTCCCAACTGGGCTCCACTACTGATCATCAGGAAAAGACACATAGTAACGACCACGTTCCTCGTCGAACTCCCACTTGAGGTCGATCTCATCATCTGCACTGGCATCGTCGGCACCTGCAACTGTTTTGGTAGAATCTGTGAGTCACGAGGACTCAGCAATCTCACACCCGCGAGATCAAGACTATTTAAGCTTATAGGAAAGGATGGTGTAATGAGATGGAGCTGCAGCAGGCACTAAGCATATATGGTGGCTAACATACGCAAAAGAGAGCGAGAAGAGAAGCAACGGAACGGTCGTCAACTAGTAATGACCAAGAAGTGATCCTGAACTCCTACTTACGTTCATGCATAACTCAAACCGTGTTCACTTCCCGGACTCCGCCGAGAAGAGACCATCACGGCTACACACACGGTTGATGTATTTTAATTAAGTCAAGTGACAAGTTCTCTACAACCGGACATTAACAAATTCCCATCTGCCTCATAACCGCGGGCACGGCTTTCGAAAGATAATACCCTGCAGGGGTGTCCCAACTTATCCCATTATAAGCTCTCACGGTCAACGAAGGATAAACCTTCTCCCGGAAAGACCCGATCAGTCTCGGAATCCTGGTTTACAAGACATTTCGACAATGGTAAAACAAGACCAGCAAAGCCACCCGAATGTGCCGACAAATCCCGATAGGAGCTGCACATATCTCGTTCTCAGGGCACACCGGATAAGCGAAGCGTACAGGTACCAACATAACCCAAGTTGCCAAGGGACGGTCCCACACGGTGCTCTAGTTTGGACCAGCACTCAGAGGAACACTGGCCCGGGGGTTAACATAAAGATGACCCTCGGGCTCGCGAAAACCCGGGGGAAAAAGGCTTAGGTGGCAAATGGTAAAACCAAGGTTGGGCCTTGCTGGAGGAGTTTTATTCAAGGCGAACTGTCAAGGGGGTCCCATAAATCACCCAACCGCGTAAGGAACGCAAACTCAAGGAACATAATCCCGGTATGACGGAAACTAGGACGGCAAAAGTGGAACAAAACACCAGGCATAAGGCCGAGCCTTCCACCCTTTACCAAATATATAGATGCATTAATTAAATAAGAGATATTGTGATATCCCAACATATCCATGTTCCAACATGGAAAAACTTCAACTTCACCTGCAACTAGCAACGCTATAAGAAGGGCTGAGCAAAAGCGGTAACTTAGCCAAACAACAGTTTGCTAGGAAAAGATGGTTAGAGGTTTGACATGGCAATATGGGAGGCATGATGTAGCAAGTGGTAGGTAGCGCAGCATGGTAATAGAGCGAACAACTAGCAAAGCAAAGATAGAAATGATTTCGAGGGTATGGTCATCTTGCCTGCAAGGTTCTCAGAGTTGTCGAAAGCTTGATCCTCGTAAGCGTACTCAACAGGTTCCTCGTTCACGAACTCGTCTCCCGGCTCTACCCAAAACAAGAACACAAGCAACGGAACCACAATCAATCACAGGAGATGCACAAGCAACATGATGCAATACATGTATGATATGCGAGATATGATATGCGATGCATATGCGTGCTCCGGTAGAAAAATGAGGAATAAGGCAGTAACTTGGCGAACCAAGCATGCCACTGGAAATATGAGATGATTTCGGTTGAAATCGATATAAAGATCACTAGAAACGGATGCACGGTTTGCAAATGGCAAGCAAAACAAGAATGACACGAATCTGCGATTAACAGCATGATAGCACTTAGAAAGCAACAAGTAACAATGCTACAGCACTCCAACATAGCAAAAAAGCATATGGCAGTAATCTACAGTAGATGCTTGACAAAAGATGAACACTGAGCTACGGCTAATTCACACCACAGCAGGTTCAAACAGGCATGGCAAAAGTGCAAAAGATATCAGGTTCCCAGACTTGGTGAAATTACTGGACATGCCTGAAACAGCATCAGGTAGCAATGTTCAGAGCACGAAATCAACATGCTACAGGAAGTTAACATAGCAAAACAAGGTATGTAAGTATTTTACTAAATGCATATGACAAAAGTCTCTTAATGATCATAAGCCAAAAAGGACCAGAAGATATGATGGAAACCATGTAAACATAGCAAGTTTCGTTAACAGGTTTCAGACTTAGCAGAAAACAGAGCATGGCAGAAACAATAATATGAAGGCATCTTGGTGAGCTTGAAGCACTCACCACAAAGCAATGCATGACAAAACAAGCATACCTACAGTAAGATGGCATGTTTATGAAGCTATCCATGGCAATAGCAAGTACATAACATGTATGGATCAACTAAAACAAGCTTGGCAAAATTGAATAACACGTAAACAATCTGCCAGAAATATTTTATAGCAAAAGTAGAGTAAGATTTAGTCATCCTATGGCACTCCATAATTGCAAACAAGGGCATGAATGGATCAATTACAAATTTATCTACAAAACATCTTTACTGAATATCTCCAAAATAAGCATCGATCTCTCTGTAGCCACATGAATACATAGCAACAAAATAACAGCAGTCACAGACTTAGAGAAATCACTAAGTCCCTGAAATCAGAAACATTACGGAGCCTAGTTTGCATGCTTGTGTTAGTCACCACAGAGATCACAAAAATACATGGCATACACCTATGTAAAGATGGCATGGCATACAACAAAACACATGTAGAGCTCATGCCCATAAGATGCACAGATTAAATGCAACAAAAATAACAAATCCTCAAGTTCTGATAAGTAACAACAGATAACAGCAACTGGCACTCTTGCAGCAGCGATTTGGGCATCAATCTGGACTCAAATGAACATGGTGCAATGGAACAAAATGAATAGCATCTCGAGACGAACATTTCGATATATTACACGCACGAAACGGAGCTATATGCGAAGAGTTATGATGCGATGAACAGGTGCATGTACTGTCAAAATTCAGGACTTAGAAAAAAACGGGGGAGAGGAGAAGTCAACCCTGCGGCAGATCTGGATCGGCCGGCTCGAGCTCGGGGCTCGCCGGCGATGGGGCTGGCCGGAGCAGAGGACGCCGGCGTGGGGAGGCGGCGCTCGGGGGAGAGGCGGCGACCGGCGATGGGAGGAGGAGAGGGCGACGGCGGCGGGCGGCGGAGGGCGGC
>NC_057808.1:345648307-345669076 GCF_018294505.1 Triticum aestivum | reverse complement strand
AGGCGGCGCGGGGCCCGGCGGGCGGAGACGAGGCGCGGGGCGCGGGCTCGGGGAGGGCCGGCCACGGGCTTCGGCGGGCCGCGGCGCGCGCGGTGGCCTGGAGCCACGTGGCAGCCCCTGATTGGCCGGGCGCGGCGGCGCTGGTTAGTTCGGCGGCGGCGGACGCGTCCGGCCGCGGAGAGGGAGATGGCTAGGGTTTGGTCTGCGGGAGGATTTCGGGAGAGACACTAATTTATAGGTAGAGAAAGCTAGGAGGCTCCAAATGGAGCACGGTTTTCGCCCACACGATCGTGATCGAACTACCTAGAGCATGGAGGTGAGTTTGCTGGGTTTTGGGCTGGTTAGAGAGGGGTTTTGCTGCAACACACAAACGGACTTTGCGGTTGCCCGGTTAACCGTTGGAGTACCAAACGACCTCCAAATGGAACGAAACTTGACCGGTGGTCTACCGGTGGTCTACCGGTGGTATACCAAGGCCACTTGACAAGCCTCGGTCCATTCCGAGAACGTTGAACACCCGCTCACGAAACGAAAACAAGAGGGGTGCGCTGGAGGAGGTGGGAGTACCGGATTGCAAAACGGACAACGGGGAAAATGCTCGGATGCAAGAGACGAACACGTATGCAAATGCAGTGCACATGATGACATGATATGAGATGCATGACATGAACAAAATGCAAAACGAAAAACAAAACCCGACCACGAAGGAAATATCATAACACATAGCCGAAAATGGCAAGAATTGGAGTTACAAATATGGAAAGTTACATCCGGGGTGTTACATATTCTCTCCGGTAGACTACGAGACCGACGCCGCTGGTGCCCCGACCGACTACGCTGTTGACGACCCCTACTTGCCAGAGCAACCAGGCAAGCCCCCCCCCCCCTTGATCACCAGATATCGCCTATTCCTTCTCTATACTGCTTGCATTAGAGTAGCGTAGCATGTTACTGCTTTCGGTTAATCCTATTCTGCTGCATAGCCTGTCATTGTTGCTACAGTTATTACCCTTACCTGCAATCTTAAATGCTTAGTATAGGATGCTAGTATTCCATCAGTGGCCCTCCACTCTTGTCCGTCTGCCATGCTATACTACTGGGTCGTGATCACTTCGGGTGGTGATCACGGGCATATGCTATATACTTTATACTGTTACATTACTTATGATACTGTTCGGAGATGGGGGCTGAAGGGGCAGGTGGCTCCATCCCGGTAGAGGTGGGCCTGGGTTCCCGACGGCCCCCGACTGCTACTTTGTGGCGGAGCGACAGGGCAGGTTGAGACGACCTAGGAGAGAGGTGGGCCTGGCCCTGGTCGGCGTTCGCGGTTACTTCAAAATAACACGCTTAACAAGATCTTGGTATTTGATCTGAGTCTGGCCACTGGCCTATACGCACTAACCAACTACGCGGGAACAGTTATGGGCACTCGACGTCGTGGTATCAGCCGAAGCCTTCGTGACATCAGCAACTGAGCGGCGCGCGCCGGATTGGACCGGAACGCCTGCTAGGCTAGGTCTGCTTCCGGCCGCGTACGCAACATGCAGGTGTGCAATGGGCGATGGGCCCAGACCCCTGCGCGCATAGGATTTAGACCGGCGTGCTGGCCTCTCTGTTGTGCCTAGGTGGGGCTGCGACATGTTGATCTTCCGCGGACGGGCATGACCCAGAAAAGTGTGTCCGGCCAAATGGGATCGAGCGTGTTGGGTTATGTGGTGCACCCCTGCAGGGAAGTTTATCTATTCGAATAGCCGTGTCCCTCGGTAAAAGGACGACCCGGAGTTGTACCTTGACCTTATGACAACTAGAACCGGATACTTAATAAAACACACCCTTCCAAGTGCCAGATATAACCCGGTGATCGCTCTCTAATAGGGCGACGAGGAGGGGATCGCCGGGTAGGTTTATGCTATGCGATGTTACTTGGTGAACTTACCATCTACTCTCTTCTACATGCTGCAAGATGGAGGTGGCCAGAAGCGTAGTCTTCGACAGGATTAGCTATCCCCCACTTATTCTGGCATTCTGCAGTTCAGTCCACCGATATGGCCCTTTACCCATATACCCCTGCATATGTAGTGTAGATCCTTGCTTGCGAGTACTTTGGATGAGTACTCACGGTTGCTTTTCTCCCTCTTTTCCCCCTCTCCATTCTACCTGGTTGTCGCAACCAGATGCTGGAGCCTAGGAGCCAGACGCCACCGTCGACGACGACTCCTACTACACCGGAGGTGCCTACTACTACGTGCAGGTCGCTGACGACGACCAGGAGTAGTTTAGGAGGATCCTAGGCAGGAGGCCTGCGCCTCTTTCGATCTGTATCCCAGTTTGTGCTAGCCTTCTTAAGGCAAACTTGTTTAACTTATGTCTGTACTCAGATATTGTTGCTTCCGCTGACTCGTCTATGATCGAGCACTTGTATTCGAGCCCTCGAGGCCCCTGGCTTGTATTATGATGCTTGTATGACTTATTTTATTTTTAGAGTTGTGTTGTGATATCTTCCCGTGAGTCCCTGATCTTGATCGTACATGTTTGCGTGTATGATTAGTGTACGATTGAATCGGGGGCGTCACAAGTTGGTATCAGAGCCGACTGCCTGTAGGAATCCCCCTTCCAAACTCCTTGGCCGAAGTTGAGTCTAGACATTACAAAACTTTTACTAACATGGTTGTGCCTTACGGGCCCACGTCGCCATTGGGTGGTATTAGGATCTTTTATTCCTCGACCTATACTCTGGGACTCTGGCCTCTCTTCTATTCAGGTGAAATGATTTTACTAACTTTGACTCTAGGTTCTCGTAACTACATCCTCCCGGAGAGCCCCTCACTCCAGATGACTGCTTGCTGCACCAGAAGATTTTGAATATACTCTCTGATATTCTCTCGAGACCTTGTGCCCGTTGCTTTTGCAATTCCCTACCATCGAAATATCCCTATGGATAAATACTTACACCTATCGTTCTTACTTTTATTCCTAGTCGATCTTGTTATTACAAGATACCCTGAAATTCTCTCTATTGTTTCGGGTATACTTCGTGCCTACTGCCTTGCAGTTCCTTGCCACATAAATACCCCTATGGATAATTCCTCGCACTTGCCGAGTATCCGCTCATCCCTAGCTGTTCATGTGTTTCACAAAAGTACTCGGAATACCATTCAATTTTCGAAGGATCCTCAGCAGCCCATTGCTCTTGATTTCCTTGCCTTCCTGCATTATGGTTAATTCCATACTTCTAGTAATCTTCGTTGACATCCTCTGTCACTATCATTTCTAGTCACTTGATTCGATATGTTGCGAATGCTCGCAATCCTTAATCAGATCCTAGAATTCATCCTTCTGGCTGAAACGTCATTTTGAACATGAGCTGGCCCTCGACCAATCAAGTTGTTGTTGAATGTACACCTAAGTCTATTCGACTTATCCATTGTTAATCAGAGCGTTTGCTTCTGATCCCTTGATTTGGAAATCATAATTCCTTTACATTTGATCTTTGAATTAGTCAGTTGTTTCTATAATTTTATCTCCTTGCATTCTTTCTTCTTCTGGTTGAGTACCGATGCTCACATCAGATCCCTTGTTGGATTTTATCTGACAGCGTCCTTCATATTCAATAACCTTGTGAGCCTTTCCTCGGATACATAATGCCTTTGGTAGATTGTATCCTCTGCTTTCTCAACAATGCTCTACTTTCGAGCTTGTATAAATTTCTCCTGAAGTTGTGGTATATGTTTCTAAGATGCCCCGATGGGTTGAACATATACCTTCCTTAATTTGTGTGAACCCAAAAGTCTTCATGGGTCATAACCTTCTGGTATTCCTCCAGTTAAACTTTCAAACTCTAAACATTCTTAACTGAGAGCAGTAAATGAAAAGTTGTGTATTGGAGAAGTGGGAGTCGACCTTGAACTTTGTGTTCATGCCCATGGATCCGATGTGGAACTTATCATGGAAGCTTCTTGAATTAATAATGGTCCCCTTGTTATAAGTTCATCTTGTATCCATGTTGCTCCTTTGCAAACGTGGTTCCGAACATGATTGATCATCTTTGATCCTTCTCTCGGACAAGTTTAAGTACTTGCCTGCTGCAGATCAATACGCCTGCCCAACCTCTATTTTGATCTACCTTGAGTAATACCCCCTGGTATCTCGAGGATATCAACCCATTACACTACATCTTATGAATTTCTGATGAAGTAGTACCTTTCCCCGTCATGGTCACTCCACAGGTTCTGGGTTGTCGTCAACCGAGAACACCAATTGGTGAATCAAATCAACACTGTGATTCAGTACTTCCAGTACTTCGTTGTTGAGAAGTTTATTAATCCTTCAAGTCATTCCTAGCCTGATCGGCTATATCATTATCGTGCAACTTTTTAACTATGCTACCTGGTCCTTCTTCCCGGAGCACAATTTTCGACGATGAGCTAAGCTTACGTCGATTTTTCTCATCATATCATTTTGCCTTGAACAACAAACTTGATTTCGAGTTGTGTCGTACCCATGGTTCCAATAACCTTTCGCTTCATCATTCCTTTGACTTGATGTCGTCGCTGGTTGATTACATCTTCATGAAATCTCTCGACAAATGTGTCGTGATCATCATCAACCTTATGAGCTCTTCCAGGATATCAATCGAATTCATGATGGGAAATACCATCCTTGCCCTCGATGATTTGTGTTATCATCGGCCACTTTATTGCCTTCCTTCCAACACAAACTTGATTGTGTTTTGTGTTATACCTTGAGTGCCTTGCTATCCAGCATTTGTTCTTCTATACCTTGGAATATTACCACCTTTTATGTCAAGATGTCGTGGGAAATTTCACCACCTCTTGAGAACTCTTAATACAAGTGATACTTCTCACCATCATCATTCCTTCTTGGTCCCCGTGTTATTTATAACTGGAATGCCGACAAATGAACTATGATGTGTGAATTCAAAACTTCTAGTAACCCTATTGCTTGGAAGTTACGAACGATAGTTTCTTTCTTCATGTGTTGATTATTGACTCACCATTCTAACATCGATCGTGCTACTTAGTCCATCTTCTAGGTGCATGTTTCGATCAATGATTCACTCGAGTACGTTCTCCTCGAAACATACTTTGTTATATACTTCAACATGTCCAATATGTTACTTTGTTCACATAATTGTGGAAATCTTGATGAATTGTCGCTGAGTCCATCAGCCACCTCCTCATCATCTCCTTGGTTTACTGATGAACTCTTGTTTCAGAACTCGCTTCCATAGTTCATTTCCCGAGAATATTATAATGTCATTCCGTCAATTTGTGTTGTACCTTTCTTCTCAGACATCCTGAGTCTGAGGTATCCTGACACCAATCAGATCTGAATCTCGGTCAGATATGATGGTTGGAACATTTTTCCAAGAGTTATAACACCGGTCTTTTATGACCCGGTAAGGTGATGGCATGCCCAGCACCCCTGGCCGGATGACCCGCTGTTATAGTTTCCTTATTAGCAAGGTTATCCATTCTTCCACGAGGGAATTGTAAGACTTATTCTACAAGTTGTTCCTGATGGATCCTTCCTGTATCCAAGGTCTGACCTTTGCTTGAAGACCATGTCAATGCTATCTCGAAGCATGTCTGTGGTAATCCGATTTTCAATAAGAGCATTTGAAGCACAATGCTAAATTTTCTTTATCATTTATCGTAACACCGTTGTATGGGTAATATCATGAGATTCCTCCCCCCTTACCTAAATGGTATTCTACTTTCTATCCTGTCATGGATATGATGCTCTGCTTGTCCTTGGGAAGGATATATCCCTGAAATATGTGTTTAAACACATTGTTCCCTTTCCATTGTTCTGTATAACCTGATGATCACATTTTCCTTTCCATTGGTTTGTTTGACCTTTTCTTGTGATCTATATAATCTAAGCAGTAATAATTCACTGCTTATGTAAACACCTCGGTGTACAACTCTGTCAGTGAGACCCTGTTACTTTTGTTGATGACATTCCGGTAACCACCGATGGATGAGAACTTTGCCTATTGGCCCGCCTCGTTGCAACAAGCAGGAAAATGGTTCTCTTCGTCCCTTGCCCTTGGTACCAACGTTGTTGCCGACATAACTGACATGGTACTCTCTGACATGCCTTGCTATCATGACCGTGCAAGATGTCACTGCTCCTATAAAAAAAACCACATGGTGGGCCCATAACCCACAGTTCCACAGAATCGAAACCTGACTCTCATGTACACCCCCTATTCCCAAAGTTATTCCTCGCGTGTGGCCTCGTATGTAATTCACGGGCCACCGTCCTAGTTATCTATTCTGGTAACAAACACAACATTCAATCTCGTTGCTCTGGACCCCTTTCGCATGTTGTTTCAGACATCAAACAATTGCCTATCCGTTTGAAACTTCTCATGGTACCTTCTTACTTTACTCTCGATATTTTCTTAAGTATCTATCCGAGAGTTACTTTCTACCACATTCCCTAAGTTATCTGCCAGATAGTCAACCTTGTAAGGTCCGTTCTTCCGAAGTTACCCCTTGTGTCGTGGAATTGTCTCGGCAGATGTCCTTGAGCTAGGACTTAGTCGTGGAGCCATCGCAACTAGGAATCTTGAAGGGGTTATGCGGGACAAGGAACTCGAGGGTTTATACTGGTTCGGCCCCTTACGGTGAAGGTAAAAGCCTACGTCCAGTCTGGGGTGATATTGATTAGGGTTACGATCGCCGGGAGTTAAACAACTATTCCCGGCTCTCGATGAGATTGTTCTCGCCCTCAATCCGCTGCCGGGTCGTCCCTTTATATAGGGAGGCTGACGCCCAGCAGCCCTTAGAGTCCCGGCCGGCTCATAAGAGTGTCCGGCGCGGACTCTAAACTATGCATGCCTTACGCTACAAGTTTACTATAACAATGATTGTAACTACGGGCCTTAAACTATATCCGGGTCTCAGCCCATCTCTGGCCCATCGTCTTGAAACTTGGCTCCGGGCTTCTGATAACAACCGTACGAGTAACCCGGCCCCTCCTGGCGGGTGACTCTAAGGTCTATATTCTCAACATTAGGCCCCAGATTGATTTGAGCCGGCTCATGTCAATCTTCAACTCTTCTGACCGAAAAAATCTCCGGCTTACCATTCATGGGAAAGCCATAACCCGAAGTGACGTCACCCTCTGGACTCCAGATAATCCGTCGTGACGTCATCCTCCATTAATTCCGTTTTTTACTCCGCCAGATCCGCAACGGATCTTTGCTTTACTGTCATTCCGAAAATCGAGGCGTCGTGGGGGGGAGATAATCACGCCATGGTTTCCTTGAATCTCGCGCCCACTTATGACCTCGCCTTATAAATAGGCCGGCCCAACGGGTCCTTCTCACGCCCTCTTCTTCCTCCTCGCGCCGTCGCTCCTCTGCCAGAGCTCTGCCACTGCCGTCGCCGTCGCGCCCCTGGTCTTCATCAACCCGGCCGCTGCATCACCCTGATCCGGACCAGATACACGGCGGTGACCTCCGTTCTTCTCCAACTCCGGTGAGTCTCCTTTGCCCTGTCACATAGATCTACTGTAGGGTTCGTCTGTGTTCTTCGCGTTCATCGCCATTGCCACAAACCTCGGTAGTTCTTGTAGCCACTGTACTTGGTTGATCTTCAACCTTGCATAGAACTAGTGCGGTAGCTGTTTAAGCCTTATTTCAAGTACCAGTAGATCTCCTTCCACTGTTTAAATGCTTCGTTCGAGCTCTAGAATATCCGCTCGTCTATTTCTAGGTCTAGAAAGTTTTCATTTCACCTGACCATTTTGATCCAACAAAGTTACTGCCATATGTGAAACCTGTTTTACCACACTTAGTAAAAACTGCAACCATTGAATCTTGGCGGCTTATATCTCCGGTTTAAAGAAAACATGCGCCATAGAACTTTCCGGTTTAAAGAGAACTATGCTCTGTGGAATCCTCCGGCTTAACTGTGGTAAAACCGTAGATAACCAACTTACTCTGAATCCCCCTGCGGCTTAAATAACCCACTGTATCTGAGTATATATCATTAGTCCCCTTCATAAGCCACCACCTTAGTTTGAACGATAGACTCCAGCTTACAATTAACCCGGACACTTTTCTCTTTATCATAGACCACCAACCTTCACCATGCCTCCCAAGGCTCCTATCACTTGCAACTGGATGAGGTCCAACGTCACCGACGAAACCCTGGCCAATTTCGTTAAATCCGGATACTTGCCTAAGAAGGAAAACATGTCCTACCGTGCCCTGACCCGTCGGAAGAGAGACCACAGCCAAGGGACAGTGAGGTAGTGATCTTTGCAGACCATATGAGCCGGGGCTTCGCACCGCCCGGCTCAAAGTTCTTCAGGGACGTGCTCAACTTCTTTGACCTACGGCCTCAGGATATAGGACCCAACTCCGTATCCAACATCTGCAACTTCCAAGTCTTTTGTGAAGTGTACCTTGGAGAAGAACCCAGTTTGCTGCTTTTCAGAGAACTGTTCTACTTAAACCGCCAGAATGAATGTGCCAACGGGCCAAGTCTGGAGTTAGGCGACAACTCCATCCAGCAGCGTAGGGACTGTCTTTTCCCTTACGCAGAGCCGCCGAGCCACCCCAAGGACTGGAATATGACTTGGTTCTACTGCCAAGATACGTCCCCGGCTGACGAGAACCCGCTGCCCGGCTTTCGCCCAACGCGCCTAGAGCCGACTCATCCGCTATCCGACAAACTGACTGCCGCGGAACGCCAGCCTCTGCTTCCAACGATCAATAAGATCAAAGCCCTGCTAGGCAACGGTCTGAACGGAATTGATCTGGTCCGGGTCTGGATCTCATGGCGGGTGATTCCATTGAGCCGCCGCCCCGGCTTAATGTGTGAGTACACCGGGCGAAAGGATGACCCGCAGAGGCACAGTCGCAATGATCTTCCAGAAGACGTTGCAGAGGAAGAGACCAAGGCTCTTCTAAACGAGAGCTTGGAAGACTGCGGAAGAACCGGGCTAGCCCCCTTCTGCAAGACCAATCCAGCCCCAGCGGTAAGCCGCTGACTTTAACTTTTATCTTCGTCTGCATATAACCTTCAACTGAACCGTTTTAAGAATCAATCATTGTATCTCTCAGGCTGATGATAAATTCTGGCGGGTCAAATATGACCATGAGGCGGCCAAGAAGGCCAGGAAGGCGAAGAAAGCCGCCAAGAAAGCCGCCCCTCGCAAAAAGGGAAGCAGACCCACTGCTTCGGAGCTACTGCAATTAAGCGACAGCTCCAAGTCAGAGGTAATCCTTAAACCTTTAAATTCTTGCCATATTTGTTGTTTGTTGCTGTCCGCCTTATCAACATTTGCTCATTGACAGGATGACACCGGCGCCAGTAACCCGGTGGTTGAAGAGGTAATGTCACTTTCCTCCGACTCGGAGCCTTTGCCACAGCTGAAAGTCCGAAGAGTAACCCTGAAAGTAAGCTTTTCACATCCCTTAGCTCATCAAGACCCTCAATTTCTTTTGAAGCAGCAGGTTCACGAAAGCCGGCGTCACACCCGGGCCCGCAAGGACACCGACCTCTCCGCCGGGTTACCCGACACAACAAGGAAGCGTCGCACTGAGGTTTTTTCTCAACTGTACCCTTTTCATCCGTTGGCGGGTGTTATCCGTCAGCCACTCAACTCTTCTGACTCCAATTATCAGGAGACCTCCCCCTCTTCGGGTGACTCCATGCAGTCAAGTCTGCCGGCCTTCAAGACTGCACCCGGGTAATAACAATCTCCTTACATTATCTGTCTGTACTTACTCTTTGTGTGCCTAACACTTTTGTCTTTTCAGTGCCCAGGCGAAGCTCACCAAAAGAGCAAAGAAAACCAGGTCAGCCGGAGTGCCAGACTTGCCTGACCCGGAGGCGACGGTTCAAGAGCCGCCAGCTACCTCCGCCCCCAAAGCCACCATTCCAATGGACACGGCGCCTGAGGCCCCTGCCCCGACTACCAAGACAATGACCGAAGCGTCGGTTAACCCGGAGGCCTCCGGCTCAGCCCCACCAGCAGACGACCCGGACGTGGTAATCACCCGGACGGAATTCGTTGAGCCGGGGAGACCGACCGCATTGGCCAAGTGCTCCGCGAAGGGGGAGTTACTGCAGCCCCACCGGGTGAACCTGGACCTCTCCGGCTACACCGACTTGAGCATTGGAGAGCTCGTCTCTGGCTACATCAGCCAAGTCCACAAGAGCCGGGACGCCGAGGTTGCCATGGTCAACCAGATCCAACAAAAATCCGAGGTACCCTTCTGCCGTCTTCTTACTTTACTGCATAGTTACCTTTGCCATGCTAGCCCCCAAGTCGATGACTTATACTTGAATATGTTGTAGACTTAGGCTCCGGCTTACTCAACTGAGCCGGCAGTACGTAGATAGAGACGTTCAATATGCATTAGCCCCCAAGTGCCAAGTGCCTTTGCTTGGAAAGCGCTTGGGACTTATATAACAACTGTTAATTAACCCGGAAATACATGCAGGTTGTTGGCAAGAAACTAGAGGCGGACCTTGCGGATCTCAAGAGCCGGCTAAAGATGCAGGAGACGGAGACCCGGAAGGCAAACGCCAAGTTTGTATCCAGCATTGCCACTCAAGAAAAGTTGAAGACCGAGTTTGATGCTGAGAGGAAAGCCTGGGTCGAAGAGAAGGCCGCACTGGTAACCCGGGCGGAACAGGCGGAAAAGGCCCTCACTGAGAAGACCGCTGAGCTCTCCGGTCTAAAGCGCCAGGTTTCCCAAATGGTGGCTGCTATCTTTGGTAAGTCGCCTCACCGACTTTCATCAAGTCTGTATATGTCATGATTCATCCTTGTCATCAGCTTATCTGATCTTGTTAAACAGGTCCCAGGAGTGCCAACCTCAACCAGAGCGTGGTCACCAAACTAAAGGCCGTGTACACCCTGGTGGAACAGCTCTACACCGGGTCACAGCGTGCCTTAGCTGTGGTGGCTCTATCCAACGAGGTGCCAGCTCATCTGGCCGAAGTCCTGCGCCGGCTCGCTGTTCTGCCGCAGCGGATCCAGGAGTTACGACGGGCCTCCGCAAGAGCCGGAGCAATCGCCGCGCTGAGCCGGGCCAAAGCATTCCTGCCGGAGCTAGACCCGGCAGACATCGCCCTTGGTTACCCAAGCCTGAAGGAAGACGGCTCAGCCTTCGACCAGAAGGACTTCGCAGCATGTGTGAAGGCTGTACGCCCGGTGGCCACCCTCATCGGGAATGACACCGACTTGACCAAGTACCAGCCGGGTTATGATGCGGAGAATCAGAGGATTCCAAACCCTCGCTATGAAGCCCTCAACCTGATCCCGCCGGCTCGTCAACACACCTTCACCCCGGAGATTGACCCAGCCGGGTTAATTGACGAAGAAGCCCAGTTCGAAGCTCTCATTGGCATCGACTGGAAATCATCAACCTTCGAGGTCTTGGGATCAACCGGAGGAGAAGACAGGAATGAGCCGGGAACTTCAACTCAGCGGGCAGCATAAGTTAACTGGCGGCTTATCAAACATTGTTCCATCTTTTAGACTTGAAAAATTATTGTAATGGAGTAAGTGCAACAATTTATCTCTGCCGTGTCATCGTGCATGTTTTGAATGCAAAAGCCCTTTGAATTTGTCTCTTTGATGTTTCTCCGGGTCATAATCATCCCTTTGTTTTTCTCAACCTCAAAAGATGCCTTTAAGTATCTGCATAGAAGAGGCAAATCACAAGTCTCGAGGCGGCTTACTGCCCTGAGAATCAGGTGTTTGAGATAAATAACCCGGAATATGAATCAAAAAAGGCTGGTCCTTAATTACACTCTGAACCCAAAATAACACACTTAACAGCCTGTAAACATCTTCCGGTTTAAATAACCCGGGCAGTAAGGTTGACACCTTAACTCTGATTTACTTGCTTTAATGACACCCATGACGAGCAACTAACACTGTAAACCAAAGTTAAGCCGGCAAGTGAGACCCGGCCATGCATACCTCAGAATAAACTTGTGAAAAAGCAGAAGAACTTAGGGGCTTCCGGTTCGAATACGACCAAAGACCCGGCCCCAAGGGGTTAAGCTCAGATTCGGATACGATCATATAGCCCCCAGTGGGTGTGGCGATGCCAATCAAAAGGGTGCCGACAGCTATGTTCTCTTTGGTTCGAATACGACCCATGTTTGAACAGGAAGCCCCCAAATGACTCTTAAAATTTTTTAACGACGCTGATTCGAATACGATCCACGTCGGTTCTCAAAGGGGTTACACTGTGATTCAAATATGACCAAAGGTAACTTCCCAATGAGCTCGGCACTTTGCCAATCAAGTGGGTATCGACAGCTATGTTCTCTTTGGTTCGAATACGACCCATGTTTGAACAGGAAGCCCCCAAGTGACCTTACTGATTACGGCTAGACTCGAATAAGCATAAGCCGGATCCTCCTTTAAATCAGCATGTAAAAAACAACACACGCATATTTGGAGGAGAAAAAAGGACAGAGGTCCTGCTTTATTGCTTATCATAATATATACATGTCTGAGACAAATATGTACACCACGAGAGCCGGTAGCTCAAGTGTAGTAAGGCCGAAGCTGAGCTATGTTCCACGGCCGACGGGTCTCCTCCTCAGATTTACGCGAGTCTTTATGCTCCCGAATATCAATGAGGTAATATGACCCGTTGTGCAAGTTCTTGCTGACCACAAAGGGCCCTTCCCAAGGTGGGGATAACTTGTGTGTATCTGTTTGATCCTGGATGAGCCGGAGCACAAGGTCGCCTTCCTGGAAGACCCGTGATTTGACCCGGCGGCTATGATAACGGCGCAGGTCTTGTTGGTAAATCGCTGAACGGGCTGCTGCCACATCACGTTGTTCGTCCAACAAGTCCAGAGCATCTTGGCGCGCCTGTTCATTATCCGTCTCAACATAAGCCGCCACGCGAGGTGAATCGTGACGGATGTCACTGGGGAGGACTGCTTCTGCTCCATAAACCATGAAGAAAGGCGTGAAGCCTGTAGACCTGTTAGGAGTAGTGTTGATGCTCCATAAGACGGAAGGCAACTCTTCCACCCAACAACCCGGCGTTCGTTGTAAAGGGACCAAAAGCCGGGGCTTGATACCCTTCAGAATTTCCTGGTTAGCTCTCTCAGCCTGACCATTGGACTGAGGATGAGCCACTGAAGAAACATCAAGTCGGATATGCTCTCGTTGACAAAATTCTTCCATGGCGCCTTTGGAGAGATTGGTGCCATTGTCAGTTATAATGCTGTGCGGAAAACCAAAGCGGAAAATCACCTTTTTCATAAATTGAACCGCCGTGACTGCATCGCACTTGCTAACTGGCTCAGCTTCCACCCACTTTGTGAATTTGTCAACTGCCACCAAGAGGTGGGTCTTCTTATCCTTGGACCGTTTAAAAGGCCCAACCATATCAAGCCCCCAGACCGCAAAGGGCCAAGTGATTGGGATCATCCTCAACTCCTGAGCCGGCACGTGAGCCCGTCGTGAGAACCTTTGGCAACCATCACATTTACTGACCAAGTCCTCTGCATCAGCGTGAGCCGTCAGCCAATAAAAACCATGGCGGAAAGCCTTGGCTACAAGAGATTTTGAGCCGGCATGATGACCACAATCCCCTTCATGGATCTCCCGCAAGATCTCTTGGCCTTCCTCAGGGGAGATACAACGTTGAAATGCCCCTGAAACACTGTGATGATGTAACTCGCCATCGATGACGATCATTGACTTAACCCGCCGGGTTATCTGCCTGGCCAGAGTTTCATCCTCAGGCAACTCTCCCCGGGTTATATAAGCCAGATATGGCATTGTCCAGTCTAGTATGACATGAAGAGCCGCCACCAGTCGTGCCTCCGGGTTAGGGATAGCCAAGTCCTCCTCTGCAGGCAATTTAACCGAGGGGTTATACAGGACATCCAGGAAAGTGTTAGGCGGCACCGGCTTTCGCTGAGAGCCTAGCCGGCTTAAAGCATCAGCCGCCTCGTTCTTCCTGCAATCAATGTGCTCCACTTGGTATCCCTGAAAATGCCCAGCAATGGCATCAACCTCACGGCGATAAGCCGCCATGAGAGGATCCTTAGAATCCCAGGTGCCTGATACTTGTTGAGCCACCAAGTCTGAGTCACCAAAGCACCTTACCCGGCTTAAGCTCATCTCCTTAGCCACCCGAAGACCGTGGAGCAAAGCCTCATATTCAGCCGCATTATTAGTGCAAGGAAACATCAACTGCAGCACATAATGGAACTTGTCACCCTTAGGGGAAGCCAATACAACACCAGCCCCCGAGCCCTCCAGCTGTCTGGACCCGTCAAAGTGAATAGTCCAATAAGTGTTATCCGGCCTTTGCTCAGGCACTTGTGACTCCGTCCAATCATTGATGAAATCCACCAAAGCCTGAGATTTAACAGCAGTGCGTGGCACATATTTGAGGCCATGAGGTCCAAGTTCTATAGCCCACTTGGCAATTCTCCCTGTAGCCTCCCTGTTCTGGATAATATCACCAAGAGGGGCAGAACTGACCACAGTGATGGGATGACCCTAAAAATAATGCTTGAGCTTCCGGCTCGCCATGAACACACCATACACGAGCTTCTGCCAATGCGGGTACCGCTGCTTGGACTCAATGAGCACCTCGCTGACATAATAAACCGGCCGCTGAACCGGATGCTCCTTACCCGCCTCCTTGCGCTCCACCACAATAGCCACGCTGACGGCTCGTGCGTTTGCCGCCACATACAGTAGCAAGGGCTCCTTATCAACCGGAGCAGCAAGGACGGGGGGCTCTGCCAGTTGCTTTTCAAATCCTCAAAAGCGGTATTAGCGGCATCATTCCAGACAAAGTTATCAGTTTTCTTCATCAACTGATATAAGGGCATAGCCTTCTCACCCAAACGGCTTATAAACCGGCTTAAAGCAGCGATGCGACCCGCCAAACGCTGAACGTCATTTATACACGCCGGCTCAGCTAGGGAAGTGATGGCCTTGATCTTCTCTGGGTTAGCCTCAATGCCTCTGTCAGAAACCAAGAAGCCCAATAGTTTGCCTGCAGGAACACCAAAAACACACTTGGCCGGGTTAAGCATCATCTTGTAGACCCGGAGATTATCGAAGGTTTCCCTTAAGTCATCTATCAGGGTTTCCTCCTTGATGGATTTAACCACAATATCGTCTACGTAAGCGTGAACATTGCGCCCGATCTGTTTATGAAGACAGTTCTGTACACAACGCTGGTAAGTCGCCTGTGCACACTTGAGTCCAAAGGGCATAGACACATAGCAGAAGGCTCCAAAGGGAGTAATGAACGCCGTCTTCTCCTGGTCCTTAACTGCCATCTTAATCTGATGATACCCGGAATAAGCATCCAAGAAACTTAAGCGTGCACAACCCGCCGTAGCATCAATGATTTGATCAATACGGGGGAGAGCAAAAGGATCAGCCGGACACGCCTTGTTCAAATCCGTGTAGTCCACACACATCCGCCAGGTGCCGTTCTTCTTGAGCACGAGCACCGGGTTAGCCAACCATTCTGGGTGAAAAACTTCAACAATAAACCCGGCCGCCAAGAGCCGGGCCACTTCCTCACCAATGGCTTTCCGCCTCTCCTCATTAAACCGTCGAAGGAACTGTCTGACTGGCTTAAATTTCGGATCAACATTGAGAGTATGCTCAGCGAGTTCTCTAGGTACACCTGGCATGTCAGAAGGCTTCCACGCAAAGATGTCCCTATTCCCACGGATGAACTCGATGAGCGCGCTTTCCTATTTTGGATCCAGATTGGCACTGATGCTAAACTGCTGAGATGAATCTCCTGGAACGAAATCAACAAGCTTAGTTTCATCAGCCGACTTAAATTTCATCGCCGGCTCAGCCTCCGTAGTCGGCTTCTTTAGAGAAGTCATGTCTGTTGGGTCAACATTGTCTTTGTAAAACTTCAACTCCTCTGTTGCACAAACAGACTCTGCATAAGCTGCATCACCTTCCTCACACTCGAGAGCCACTTTCCGGCTGCCGTGAACCGTGATGGTCCCATTGTGACCCGGCATCTTGAGCTGTAAGTACACATAACACGGCCGTGCCATGAACTTGGCGTAAGCCGGCCGTCCAAATATAGCATGGTATGGACTTCTTATCTTGACCACCTCAAAGGTCAACTTCTCCACCCTGTAGTTGTTCTCATCACCAAAAGCCACTTCTAACTCGATCTTGCCGACTGGATAAGCCGACTTACCAGGTACCACACCATGGAAGATAGTGTTTGACTGGCTAAGGTTCTTATCAACCAGCCCCATACGGCGAAAAGTCTCATAATATAGGATGTTGATGCTGCTGCCTCCATCCATGAGTACCTTTGTGAACTTATAACCTCCCACCTGAGGAGCCACCACTAAGGCCAAGTGGCCCTGGTTATCCACCCGGGGAGGGTGATCCTCCCTACTCCACACTATAGGCTGCTCAGACCACCGCAAGTAGCGTGGAACCGCCGGCTCAACAGCGTTCACAGCCCTCTTGTGAAGCTTTTGATCTCGTTTGCACAAACTAGTGGTGAACACATGATACTGTCCACCGCTAAGCTGCTTTGGGTTGGTCTGATAACCCCCCTGCTGCTGTTGATGACCCTGACCCGCCTGTTGATTAAAGCCCCCTTGACCGTTCTAAGGAACGGAATTTGAGCCGCCGCCCGGGCCATGAAAACCGTCGGCGCCTGAGCCGCCGCCCGGGCCATTGTAGCTCTTAAAGGCCTTCATGATCGCGCAATCCTTCCACAGATGAGTCGCTGGCTTCTCCCTAGAGCCATGCCTTGGACAAGGCTCATTCAACAGCTGCTCCAGCGTTGGACCTGACCCGCCGCCTCGGGGAGGGGGCCTCCCTTTGCGTCGCGGGTTACTACCTTGGGAGTTGGCGTTGGCTACAAACTCTAGGCTGCCATCGGCCTTACGCTTGCCTCCTCCTTGGTTCCCCGGGTTAAACTGAGGACCCTTGCCATTGCCGTTCTTCTTTCCCTTCCCTGTCCTTTCATCGTCTGAAGGGGGATCCTTGGTACCATCAGAATCGGCGTACTTGACAAGAGCCGCCATTAGGGTACCCATATCGGTGCAGCCGCGTTTAAGCCGCCCGAGTTTCATCTGAAGGGGCACAAAGCGACAGTTCTGTTCCAACATTAAGACCGCAGAGCCGGCATCCATCTTATCTGACGAATGTATGATCTCCTTGACCCGGCGAACCCAATGGGTCGTGGATTCACCCTCCTGCTGCTTACAGTTAGTCAGATCCACAATTGACATAGACTGCCTGCAGGTATCTTTGAAGTTTTGAATGAACCGGGCTTTCAGCTCAGCCTAAGACCCAATGGAGTTCGGCGGTAGCCCTTTCAACCACGTGCGGGCAGTTCCATCTAACATCATGGTGAAATATTTGGCCATGGCCGCCTCACTGACCTCCAGCAATTCCATGGCCATCTCATAACTCTCAATCCAGGCTGCAGGCTATAAGTCCGCTGTATAGTTAGGCACCTTCCTAGGGCCCTTGAAGTCCTTAGCTAGACGTTCATTACGGATGGCTGGTACCAAACAAGGGACACCCCCAGTCCTGGTAGAAATACCCACATCAACGGACGTCGTCGGATAAGCCGGGGGGGTCTGGTAAGCCGTCAATTGAGGCACCTGCTCCGCCTCTTGCCGCGTTTGGTCTGCTGCGTAGAAGGCTCCATTATGAGCCGGGCCATGGCCAGGGGGCGGGTCATGGCGTCGGACATTACTTGAGCCGGTTGATGAGACCATGTGCCGGCTGTAACTCGGGCTCTGGCCTGGACGAGGGGTCGAGTGGATCCTGTCGCGGCTGTAGGAGTACGCCTCTTGTTGTGCTAGTGCCGTCTGCAGGAGTTCCCTGACCCGGCGGGTTTCGACAGCCGCCGGAGAGTCGCCATCAACGGGGAGAGCCGCCAGTCGTGCTGCCGCAGCCACCATGTTCTCCAGCGGGTTATCATAATGACCCGGCGGTATTGGCACATACTGAGGCGGGGCAGGGGGCACCTGGGGAGGCCCCATCACTCGTGGCTGAATAAGGGGTCCAGACCCGGGCGCAATGACCCCTGGCGGGTTACTAGACCCTGCACCCGGCGTGTTGAAGAGATTGCGCGGGTCGTAAACCGGTGGGAGTCGAGACTGGGTCTTCTGGTGCCTCCTTCTCATGACCTCGTTCGCCGCGTTCTGATCCATCGTGAGCTGGAAGGACTGTGCCTGAATCAGCTGAGTCCGGGCGTCGAGGGTCGCCCGCTCCGCAGCCAGCCTGATCCCTTCCACTGCAAGATCCTCTTTAGCTTTTATCAAATCCAATTTTAACTGCGCCACCTCCGCATCATGCTGAGCTTGGTTCGCTGGGTCAACCGTGGCGGTTAGCAGGGCCGTCATCTTGTCCGTGAGATCCATTAGCACCTGAGCCGGAGAAGGCACCGGGTTTCCCGATCCAGCAGCGGGGTTCTGAACAGGCTGCGCACCAGCCATAAAAACTCCAACCTGACTTGGCGGCTCAAAAAGGTCCGGAATACTGTCGCCATCGGAACAACCCATGAGCCTGCCATCTTGAAGTTGGTACAATGAGTTTGATTCATCGGTGGCTGACTCGCCGTCAGAGCCGGCGGCCGCCTCATCACCAGACCCAGATGGATCAGAGGGCCCTCCATGGATGCATCCCACAAAAGCGCGCCTTAAGGCAGGCCGGGCTCGGGCGGGTTGCGCGCGCTGAGCCGTTTCGATGAGATCGGCGCAGAGATCCGGCTCGGGGCCCGGCTCACCAATCTTGCCAATGAAGACATGAATTCCGCCAAAGGGGACCCGGTATCCGTACTCAACTGAGCCGGCGTCGGGGCCCCAGTCCGCATCGTCGATGTAGAGCTTGCCGCGTCGACTCTTGGTCATCCGGCCCACAGCGTATCCCTTGATCCCTTCGAAGCTGCCCTTCAAGAACTCAAATCCACCGTGCGCAGGCCCCACGGTGGGCGCCAACTGTCGTGGAATTGTCTCGGCAGATGTCCTTGAGCTAGGACTTAGTCGTGGAGCCATCGCAACTAGGAAGCTTGAAGGGGTTATGCGGGACAAGGAACTCGAGGGTTTATACTGGTTCGGCCCCTTACGGTGAAGGTAAAAGCCTACGTCCAGTCTGGGGTGATATTGATTAGGGTTACGATCGCCGGGAATTAAACAACTATTCCCGGCTCTCGATGAGATTGTTCTCGCCCTCAATCCGCTGCCGGGTCGTCCCTTTATATAGGGAGGCTGACGCCCAGCAGCCCTTAGAGTCCCGGCCGGCTCATAAGAGTGTCCGGCTCGGACTCTAAACTATGCATGCCTTACGCTACAAGTTTACTATAACAATGATTGTAACTACGGGCCTTAAACTATATCCGGGTCTCAGCCCATCTCTGGCCCATCGTCTTGAAACTTGGCTCCGGGCTTCTGATAACAACCGTACGAGTAACCCGGCCCCTCCTGGCGGGTGACTCTAAGGTCTATATTCTCAACACCTTGTCTTTTCGTAAGTACGATGAAATTTCCGAAGAAAGGATAATGACTTCATCATGATGACCTGAAGTAGTGGAATGAAGACATCAATGTAATGGATCGATCTCTTCGAGAAGAGCAACCAAGATCGAGAAGGATCGTTGGAATTTCGTAACCAGATCTTTCCCCATTACTTCACCTCTTAAATCTCGGGACGCGATTTCTTGTAGTGGAGGAGAATTGTGACGCCGGGATAATCAAGCTGCAGTAAACCTCTGTTAATGATGCCACGTCGCCATGGTTATTGTTCCTAATCTCGCGTTAGTTCGAAACCGATTCAAATTCAAATTCAAAATCGCGGCAAACAACAAAAGTTTTCAAATATTGAAACTAAAATGTTCGGATCGTGCCAGATAATACATAGGTGATTATGGTGGTGAAACCAAACTTTTATGAAATGCTGAACTGCACTAAAATGATTTAAATAGTAGCAAACCTAATTATTTAAATGCCTTTACTAATTAATAAATTATCAAACTAAATTATCTGGGGACTAGACTTTTTGTGACAGTGGACTAAACTGAAATACTAAATTAGATGCTAAGTATGTATTTTACAGAAACTAAAATAATAGGAAACAAATATAAAACAGTAAAACAAAATTACAAAAAGAAAAAGAAAACAAACATAAAATAAAAGGAAAACAACTTTACCCCCCTCCCCTCCGACTGCGCCTTGGCCCAGTTGGCCGTGTGGCCGAGTGGCCTGCCGGCCCACCCCCTGGCCTACTTAGGCCACCCCCACTCCCGAAACCCTAATCCACCCACTACCCCACTCTCCCCTCTCTCCCCTGTTCCCGTCTGGATCGGATCGGGCACCAGGGCCAACCCCGACGCTCGCCCCTGCGTCCCCGTCGCCGATCCCGCCACCTCGCTGACCGCCGATGCCCGTCGCCTCCCCGACCCAGAGGCGGCGCCCCGCCACCTCGACGTCGTCGACTAGGGCCTCGTCGCCCCGTCCGCGACCGCGCCGTCGCCGGATCCCGCTGGACTGCCTCCTCTCCGTCGCCGGTGCCGCCTCGCCGGACCTCCTCGACTCCTCCCCGAGCCCACTCCCGAACCCCTACAGTCCCGGTGAGGACCCCGGTCCTCCTCTCCCCCTCGCCTCGTAGCGTCGGGTCGCGCCCTATGCGTGCGCTCACCATAGCCGCCGCCCGGTTCGGTCCCCGCTCTGGCTGCTCGCTCCCCCTGCGCGCTGCATCTCCTGCTGCTGC
>NC_057808.1:345588321-345647861 GCF_018294505.1 Triticum aestivum | reverse complement strand
ACGGCGGCCCCGCACGGCGATCGCCGCTTGCCTCGCCTCCGCCCGTCGTGGCCCTCGTGCCCCGCTGCGCCAACCCCCGCCATGGCCACGGCGACGCCCCGCCCCGGGCAGGCTACAGGCGCCCGTCGCCCGTGCCCGCTGCCCGTTAAGCCGCACCCGCCCCGGTTGGCCCCTAGGGCAAATGACAAGGGGGCCCCAGCGCCCAGAACGATTTAAAAAAAAGATAATAATAAATAAATTAAATAAATAAAATTAAATACTAAATAATCAATTAGTTAACTAAATAATTAACTTAATTAATTCTGTTTAAATTAACTAATTAAGATTAATTAACCTAATAACTAATTAACCTAATTAACAACTGTTAATTAATTAGACAGTCAATGACATGCGGGACCGAGACGTCAGTTTGACCCAGTCAACGCCCTGTGGACTACTGACGTCATGCTAACGTCATAATGACATCAGCATACACTATTCTGGATAATGTTGAATTAAAATAATTAAATAATTCCTAAAAATGTTTTAAATCTTTTAAAATCAATATAAAATAAAATGTAGCTCAGATGGAAAAACTTTGTACATGAAAGTTGCTCAGAACGACGAGACGAATCCGGATACGCAGCCCGTTCATCTGTCGCACATCCCTAGCATAGTGAACACGCAACTTTCCCCCTCCGTTTCATTTGCCCGAAAACGCGAAACACCGGGGATACTTTCCCGGATGTTTCTCCCCTTCGCCGGTATCACCTCTTACCGTGTTAGGGCACACCTAACACCGTTGTTTGCTTTGTCATGCATCGTTATGCATCTGTTTGCATTGTATTCATTATTTCTTCCCCCTCTTCTCTCCGGTAGACTACGAGACCGACGCCGCTGCTGGTGCCCCGACCGACTACGCTGTTGACGACCCCTACTTGCCAGAGCAACCAGGCAAGCCCCCCCTTGATCACCAGATATCGCCTATTCCTTCTCTATACTGCTTGCATTAGAGTAGCGTAGCATGTTACTGCTTTCGGTTAATCCTATTCTGCTGCATAGCCTGTCATTGTTGCTACAGTTATTACCCTTACCTGCAATCCTAAATGCTTAGTATAGGATGCTAGTATTCCATCAGTGGCCCTACACTCTTGTCCGTCTGCCATGCTATACTATTGGGCCGTGATCACTTCGGGTGGTGATCACGGGCATATGCTATATACTTTATACTGTTACATTACTTATGATACTGTTCGGAGATGGGGGCTGAAGGGGCAGGTGGCTCCATCCCGGTAGAGGTGGGCCTGGTTCCCGACGGCCCCCGACTATTACTTTGTGGCGGAGCGACAGGGCGGGTTGAGACTACCTAGGAGAGAGGTGGGCCTGGCCCTGGTCGGCATTCGCGGTTACTTCAACATAACACGCTTAACGAGATCTTGGTATTTCATCTGAGTCTGGCCACTGGCCTATACGCACTAACCAACTACGTGGGAACAGTTATGGGCACTCGACGTTGTGGTATCAGCCGAAGCCTTCGTGACGTCAGCGACTGAGCGGCGCGCGCCGGATTGGACTGGAACGCCTGCTAGGCTAGGTCTGCTTCCGGCCGCGTACGCAACATGCAGGTGTGCAATGGGTTATGGGCCCAGACCCCTGCGCGCATAGGATTTAGACCGGCGTGTTGACCTCTCTGTTGTGCCTAGGTGGGGCTGCGACGTGTTGATCTTCCGCGGCCGGGCATGACCCAGAAAAGTGTGTCCGGCCAAATGGGATCGAGCGTGTTGGGTTATGTGGTGCACCCCTGCAGGGAAGTTTATCTATTCGAATAGCCATGTCCCTCGGTAAAAGGACGACCCGGAGTTGTACCTTGACCTTATGACAACTAGAACTAGATACTTAATAAAACACACCCTTCCAAGTGCCAGATATAACCCGGTGATCGCTCTCTAACAGGGCGACGAGGAGGGGATCGCCTGGTAGGTTTATGCTATGCGATGTTACTTGGTGAACTTACCATCTACTCTCTTCTACATGCTGCAAGATGGAGGTGGCCAGAAGCGTAGTCTTCGACAGGATTAGCTATCCCCCACTTATTCTAGCATTCTGCAGTTCAGTCCACCGATATGGCCCTTTACCCATATACCCCTGCATATGTAGTGTAGATCCTTGCTTGCGAGTACTTTGGATGAGTACTCACGGTTGCTTTTCTCCCTCTTTTCCCCCTCTCCATTCTACCTGGTTGTCGCAACCAGATGCTGGAGCCCAGGAGCCAGACGCCACCGTCGACGACGACTCCTACTACACCCGGAGGTGCCTACTACTACGTGCAGGCCGCTGACGACGACCAGGAGTAGTTTAGGAGGATCCCAGGCAGGAGGCATGCGCCTCTTTCGATCTGTATCCCAGTTTGTGCTAGCCTTCTTAAGGCAAACTTGTTTAACTTATGTCTGTACTCAGATATTGTTGCTTCCGCTGACTCGCCTATGATCGAGCACTTGTATTCGAGCCCTCGAGGCCCCTGGCTTGTATTATGATGCTTGTATGACTTATTTTATTTTTAGAGTTGTGTTGTGATATCTTCCCGTGAGTCCCTGATCTTGATCGTACACTTTTGCGTGTATGATTAGTGTACGATTGAATCGGGGGCGTCACAAACATGGTCCAGGATCACTATGAAGATGCATAAGGGGTTTAGATCAGATTGCTACCAACTCCGAGTTGTAGTGGAAGAAGAGTTGATGAAGACCATTCTTTAAGTCCCTCGAAAAGTCCACGGTGATCCCTCGAACCATCCACGATGACCCCTCGAACAAAAGACCGAAAGCACGACCTCTCTATAATTTGCAAGTGTACATGCTTCACGATCCGGCACCGCTTCGCCGTCCAAAGCTAATCACCACCGGCGAGTTAGAGGATTAATATTAGAGCCACACGAAGCATCTAATTATGAGGATTAGAGAGAAATAGAGCTCTAATTGGATCAACTAGACCGAGAACTAGAGAACTAGAGGAGGCTCGAAAACTTGTGTCTCAAAAGGGCAAAACCTCTAGTATATATACGTGTATGGAGAGGGGAGGGGTGGCCGAGTTGGGAAGGGGTTTCCTCTCCTTGTGCTGGCCTAGTGGCTGGTGGAATCCTACTCCACCTCCCCAATTCGGCCTCCCCTTTGGGCGCCTCCACTAATGGGCCTTAGGGCCCATTAACTCTCCCATAATATGCCTTTTCTTATTTTTTTTTAGACCATTGGTTATGAATAAATTCCAGGGGCCTCCTAATCATATTATATCCCTTTATAATTTCCTCGAAAACAATTTCCACCCATATATCAATTCTCGTTATTACCCTATAAACCCCGAAACCCTTCCGGTAATTCCAAAACACTTCCGGTTTCTCTCAAAACTATTTCTAATATTAATGATACTATTTCACAAATATTTTCTCATAACTCTTGCTCCACTAACACATCGTGATTCCCTTAAGCTTGTGACCCTGTAGTTTTGGTAAAACATAGACATAAACAAAACCCCTTTCATTCAATGACCGATAGCAGAACTGCGGACATCCATATCGATCCATATGAATAAACGAATGACATTCGAGTGAATCTTTTGTTATCATATGGTACTCCCTTTTCTTCACGATACTTTACAAAACCCGAGGTGAGGTATGTCAGTATCCTCTTGAGTCATTCTCATGCTCACTATACCGGTCTCCTTGTTATCGGTTTTGTTCTTCTTTCTCATTGACATGCATGTTCAGGCATCCCTGTGATCTAGTCACCTATGTTTGGATAGACGATGATGGATGTCGTCACACTGAAAGGGCCCTAATAATATATCTCCATCGTCGGAGGAGCAAACCCCACTCTTGAGCTATCTAGCCTCTTGCCAAACTTTCCGATGAACATGTAAGTTGTCGTTATGATCACTGCGTTACATATGACGTTTGAGCAACCCGAAATTCCACTACGATAAGAAGTGACTATGATACTCTCATGGTGTAAGGAACTAAATTATACATTAATTCTCTATGTTATAACGATTGATTTGTGACGATAACATCTTAAAGTATAACAAACAAGTTGGGTCAACTCAATGTGATCAGTTTTCAACGTCATATTCTGAAAGTTGTTTTGGGACTATCGTTACACTTAACAATATCGCAAGATCCGAAAAACATGATCACAAACAACGCTTGAGATAGTTGAGGGAGTGCTGCATTAAGGGGTCCTCGGGCGTCCGACCTATGTGACGTGGGCCGGACTGATGGGCCATGAAGATACAAGATAGAAGACTTCCTCCCGTGTCCGGATGGGATTCTCCTTTACGTGGATGGCAAGCTTGGCATTCGGATATGAAGATTCCTTCCTCTGTAAACCGACTCTGTACAACCCTAGGCCCCTCAGGTGTCTATATAAACCGGAGGATTTAGTCCGGAGAGGCAATCATAATCATACAGGCTAGACTTCTAGGGTTTAGCCATTACGATCTCGTGGTAGAACAACTCTTGTAATCCTCATATTCATCAAGATCAATCAAGCAGGAAGTAGGGTATTACCTCCATCACGAGGGCCCAAACCTGGGTAAACATCGTGTCCCCCATCTCCTGTTACGATCGACCATGGACTCACAGTTCGGGACCCCCTACCCGAGATCCGCCGGTTTTGACACCGACACTAGTCTTAGAGGCGAGACTAGGAATCAGGTTTTATTGTTTATCATTCCACACGTGCATATGAGTTTTGCACTGAATCGCATATTCCAGGGTCATAGCAGTTATAACATAAAAATATAATAATACAATATTATTGCCTCTAGGGCATATTTCCAACAGATGTGTCAGTTGATAATAATAAGAAGATTTGAAAGATGAATATATCACTTAAGAGTAAAATCTTTGTGTGGTATCTTCGTCGAGGAGTCATTCTTACGAAAGACAACCTTATTAAGAGGAATTGACACGGAAGTACGCAATGTGTTTTTTGTCATCATGATGAAACAATAAAACATTTGTTCTTCCAATGTAAATTAGCTCGTTCTATATGGTCAATCATCGAACTAGCTTCTGGTTTGTATCCTCCACGTAGTCTTGCTAACATTTTTGGCAATTGGTTACATGAGATTGATCACATGCTCAGAATTCTTATCAGGGTGGGAGCACTTACCGTTCTTTGGTAGCTTTGACTGTGTAGAAATGATAATATATTTAACAATAAAGGTACTCCTCTTATGGATGTTAGCTACAAGTGTACCGATACGCTCCGTTTATGACCGTCTCTACAACGTGTGGAGAATTAAGACCTGTTTACAAAGGTGTGTACACACTTTAAGCATACGGCGAGGGATACATTTACCCAACATGGATGACAACATGATCTTAGAATTGGCCCTCCTACAACTTAGGCGTCATACAAATCATGATTTCTTGTATTTCGTCTTCATTTTTGTTTTTTAGTTTGGACTTGGTTTGGCTGTCTGCATCACAGTTATATAAAGACCGGGTGTAATGATTAAACCTTGAAGTAATAAAGCACCCTTTATCGGAAAAGATGGGGGGCAACCATCTAGCAATTTAGAAAGAAAAAAAATCCCGAGAATCTCTAGCAATTTAGATATGGACACGCCTCCATCGTAGTGTAGTAGCGGCCATTTAGTCCACAATAAGTGTATACGGTGAACACAAAATTTGTGGCCCACATGTTCTGGAAGGGAGTTGTGGTATTTGGTTGACCGATTAGCACAATATTGACTATGTTGGTCCTAATTTAAAATTATAGTATTTAAAGATTTTATTGGAAAATGTCAGAACATACCCATTGATGAAACACATAAAAACAACCAAAACTAAGGAACAACAAAAACTCCTCTGTATCCAAATAGGTAGCCACCACTAGCATATTTCTCTCAACATGCATGCATAGGATTTTCTATTCACCGCTTATAGCGCCTCTTAAAGGGCATTGGCTACGCAGAGCGCACGATCGCGATATCTGGGTTGGCTCGTTTACGACGAACCATTGCTGGTCTTGTATGTAGCTTCTTTCAGAAGCTTCTAGATGCTTCCAAATCACTTTCTTATTATTATTTTTCCGCTTTTTGCCTTTTCTTTTTTCTCTTTTTTGTTTTTTGTAAAAAAAATCTTTAGATTGGTGCACTTTTTTGAAAATTGTGAAAAAAGTTCATTTTCGCAAACTTTTTAAATTCATGGACTTTTTACCACTTCGAAAACTTTTTATAAAATTTGAAAACTTCTTTTGAATTTGTGAACCTTTTCAACTTTTCACGAACTTATTTTCAATTCATGAACTTTTTTCGTATTCGTGAACTTTTTTTGAATTTGCAAACTTTTGCATGTTCGTGATTTTTTTTTCAAATTTGTGAACCTTTTTAGACTTTTGCGAGGTTTTTTTGAATTTTGGACTTTTTCTAACTCGCTCGAATTCGTGGACAATTTTAATTTCCGTGAACGTTTTTTGAATGCATGAAGTTTTTTTGAATTTTTGCTACATTTTCATAATTATAAACTTTGTTTTAATCCTATAAACTTTTAATAAAAAAATCAATGGTCAATGGTTGACCGGTCTGGCGACCTGTCAAACCAGCAGGAGAGGTCGAGTGTGCAAGCCGCTGCCTATCAAGCGATCGAGCAAAGCTAGCGGACACGCTTTAAATCGGCTGGCCCAACTGACGATGTCGTGAGCGCCTGCTGGCAATTTGGGCATTAGGCGCAGAATAGGAGCTTTCTACAAGTATGTCAACTCAACATGTTGCGTACATCGAAAAAAGGCCCACCCTCAACATGCAACCGTGCATAAAAAAAGCCCACTTCAACATACAAACATGCATGTAATTTTTTATTCTACTATGGTATTTATATTTAATAAATGTTTTATAACACAATAAATAATATGTATTTTGTTATTAGTTATCATGCTGTTATCCAAATATTGATGTTCGATACAACCAAATCTCACTAAAAATTTATTGCGAAACGTTCCTCTAACTACGTGCGGGATATCATCTAGTAAAGAAAAGAAAAGCGACGATTTGTTGTATGGTGTGTATGTTAGTTGTATCGTGATCAAACCTCGTGTCTCATTATAGAAATGGCAGCCCACGTTCCTGCTTGATAGCAAGGTGTTTGTGCTAACTTTAGCAATCTTGAAGATCTGTTGTCTACTCTTCAGCAACCGTGGGTTGTGATGTGAACGACTCTACATCATACTTAGTGTTTCCCAAAAATAAAGGAAAACAAAATGAGGAAAAAAAGCAGCGAGAAATAAACGCGCCCATGCCAATAATAGGTCAACCCAAGTGGGCAGAGAACATGTGGAACACCTTACGTCTTACAGTAGCTTGGAATATGGAAATAAGAATTCCGTACGGAAAACTATGGTGCCATGGTTTTTCATATGAAATAAGAATTCCATACGAAAAACTAGTCCCACATATTAAACAAGAGTGGACGTGTTTGTTGGGACCTTGTATTTGACGCTCTTTGTGTAGAGATGTCGAGCAAACACACAAGGAGCAAACAAAATGAGCAACAAGATTTCGTTTTGCAAAGGATCTAGCTTTGGTTTCTCGGTTTTAGAAAGGTTCTAGAAGGCTTCATTTTTTTAATTTTCCCCCTATTGCTTTTATCTGGTGTTTTGTGTTTCTTTTTCTTTTCTTTTGCGGTTTTTTTTTCTTTTCAAAAAATATTTCTGAAAATTAAAAATGTTCACAAAATCGAAAATTGTTCCAAAAAAATCATAAAAAGGTTGAAGATTTCTAAATAAATATTCAAAAAGTTTTTTAATTGTTTGCATTTTTAAAATATTCCCAAATTTTAATAAATGCTCATTTTTAAAATAAATAATTGATTTTTGTATTTTTGGGAAATCAATTGATAACCAAAAAACTGCAAAAAATCAGAACAAGGAAATATTGCATGCTACTGTAGCTAGTCTGACTCCTTACAATCGCTAGTGCTACATGGGTCGGCGCAGTCGTGGTGCCACATGTGCGAGTGCTCACCAGGTCGACGCAACACACTTGAAATAGGAGCTCCTGTGTTTGCTGGCGTGTTGCTATAGAGGCACATAAATGGAGTGCGGACGTCCTGGACGCAGCGGCATCTGATCGCGGCAATCTCACCACACGCTTTTTATCACTGTGATCTGCGGGTTATGCATTGTTGGTTCAAGATACAAGCGATAATACATGTCCAGGGTGCTTGTCTTGGCAGAGAAGGATGGTCCACAAACAGTGTAAAGTGTAACTGACATTCATTAGTCATGGTAATTTCTCTCTGCCATATGAGGGGGTGGCGTGTACATTTTGTGCAGGTCTGCACATCGTCCCGCACAGGCCACAGACCGATTCAGAGGCAAAGGCTGACTTGGGGACACGCATACGGGGTCGCAAACGGAGCTTGTTCCGGCGATTGGAGAGGAGGCGGCAACCGCTCGCTCGCTCCATTCGTCTCCTTCTCTCAGTTTGGTCCTGTTTTTTCTCCATGGTGTTTTCGGATGTCAGACTCATCCGCCGCCGTTTGCTGTTCAGGATGCTGGATTGCCTGTCGGCAGATATGGGAATTTGCCCCTCGTCCCCGAGCACGAAGTGATTCAGGTTGTTTGAGCAGTGCTGGCGGTCGTTGTTCGAGTGGTAACGGTCCTTCTCCAGGCGACGCCGTGTTCAGGGGCATCTTGAACACAGGATGAGCAACAATGGCGAAGAGGTGACTGAACACGGTGAGAAGAGGACGAACTGTGGGACATCTCGGCACACTGCTTTGGGACGAGATAAACAAACGCAAACAAGGGCGGCTGGTGTATTGGTGTCGAGCATTATATTATTACGTGATCTTAAATAGACGTGGTAAAAAAGACCACGCTACAGTACAGTGTCTGGTGCAAACGGTCGGCTTGGTACTGACAAATAAAGCATGTCCTTGCATTTGTGTCAGGGTCTTCTGCAAGCATGTGGGCCTCGTATACTTATATACGCTAATTAAACAATGCCCCCCACCCACTCCCCTGGCATATAACTAGCCAGGTATCCTGTCCCGAATCGCGAAGACACGCGCGCCATCGATGGGGTGGGTTCAGATGCCGCTGCGTCCATCGATGCACTTCTCCACATAAATGGGGCTATACACCATGGGCAAGCCAACCTAGGTTATCTTCTTCTTTTTGCGAAGATCTTTTTGAAACCACAAAACTATGACTTTCTATTGTTTTAACTTCCAGAAAAGGGAAAAATCTGTAATATACTTTAAATGATTGATAGTGGTAAATTAGTATAATTTTATGACACAACTATGTAAAAAAATGATAAAAATGTATCTTTAAATATACGCTTCCGGTTATGAAAAATATTGATCTACATCAACTAAAATATTTAGGAAATCTGTGATATTTTCATAAGATGTAGAATTCTCGGTGAATTTTTTCTAAATATGTTCACATTGTATTTTAGTTTTATGTGTGTATTTTAGATAAAAGTTCACTTAACTCATACAAAAATGCTAATGCTATTGTGGAATATTGTGGCCTTATTTACGTTCATAAGTTCGTTTCTAAATTGCAAGGTTTACTACTCTCTCGGATCCATACTAATTGTCGCTGGTTTAGTAAGAATTAGTACTAAACCAACGATAATCAATACAAACTTTATATTAAACCAAGGATGATTAATATGGATCCGAGGGGGTATTATAATTAATCACATTTATTTGGTGTTTTAGATTGTTTTCAACCAATCCATTTTTAAATATCATTAAGCTGAATGGTTCTTGAAATTGCATCGAAAATGTATATTTGTGAAATACACTGAAGATACGAAAAATGTAAAAGTAAAAATAAAATAAAGCGATATTGTTAAAATTTAAAACGAAAAGGAAAGAAGGAAAAGAAAAAATAGAAAAGAAGGAACACGAAAAAAAACACAAGCTTAATAGGCTTAATTGTTTTAGAGGAAAAGGACTCCTCTAAATTAACACAAATGTAGCTTGGCCTCTTAGCGAATTATTTGCCCTAAATGCTTCATGATGCGCACACACTTTTTGGTGAATTGGAGCGGCCACACAATGCAACAAGGAACCACACCAACGGAGCGAAGGTGCAACTGGTTGGGTGACGTCAGTATCATTTTCAGAGTTGCCCGTTTAGAGGGAATTGATCCAGCAGTTAATACGAGCACTGTTGTGCCTTTAATTTTGTTTCAAAGAAAATGCAAAAAAGATAAACTTTCAAATCGCTCGTTGGAATTTAGATCCGTTTTCACAGTTAGAATCCTTACGACGTGTTTCGAAGAAAAAAATTGATGTCAACTGTAGTGCTATATGATGCAACTCTATTACTAAATGGTGCAACTTTTTTAACACTATTTTTTGAAGTTGCATGATCCAACTTCCTAAGAGGTTGCAACGTAACAATCATGACAACATGATGTGCAACTAGTCTAGCCAGCTACCTAGTATTCTATATGCAACCCTCCTCCCTACTCGTGGAAGTGTAGTTTATCATTGAGGTAATAGCACTCCAGATACCCTAACTTGCACAGAATGTGATGATTTAGTCTCAAACTTGCAAAACTTGACTCCACCATACCCCAACTTGCACCTCATGTGATGATTTAGTCCCCGGCCTATCACAACTCGACAAATGGCAGCCAGGTGGCTTGACCGGTCTTCGTCCGCACTTTTGCAGGAAACACCCTGCCGTCTTCTCTAATTAACCCGCACGCTGGATGTTAAGGTGCAGTTAACTGCATATCTCCCGGTGGCTGGTGCTGGGCCACCGGACCTGCCCGATCACGATGCAGGAGCTTTGGGACGACGCGCTCACCCCCAACGGCACGCTCCGGCAGCTCATCGCCACCTGGTTCTCCCGCCGGTACAGAAGCGCTCGGACACTACCACGGCCGCGCCGCGGACCTTGTCCACGGTCCCTCTATTTACTCGATAAATTAGTAAAATTACTCGGGGATGCGTTCTCTGTTGCTCCATTACTTATCTCCCTGGAACCCTCGCCGACACGGACACCTGCAGCGGCCACGACGGCACCCCTGCGCCGGAGCCCCCTCAGCAGGGAGGTCTCCCGAGGAGCCGAGGCCAGGGATGCCGGCATGCCACCCATGGGGAAAGTGACGGTGCCTGCGGCGTCGGCCCAGACAGCCTCACGGGCGACGACGGCCATGTCGCGGTGGAGCGGGGCTGCGCAGGCGACGAGGCCCGCGTCGGCCACACTAGAGCCTGCCTGCTCCATGCCACAGCCAGCAAGCCCCATCCCGGACGGCACCATACACAAAGATGCGCGAGCTGGTGGCCATGATCAGCAGCTGCGTTCAGAAAAGTCTGAATATATAGCTGAATGTAGTGTTCCGATACATTCTGAATGAAGCTAAAAATGAGTGTACTTTGGTTCTGAAATTATGAGCTTTTTTATTCTATGAAGAGTGATAAAACTGCAATACTGTATGATCAACAATGCTTCTGAATATACACTACAATTTTCTCAACAATGTGAGCAACCGTACATCGAGCAAGGCACAATTTGTGAAGAGGTAGAACACATAATTCTGTGCAGTGCTTCTGGCTCAAATTTACAGAGCAAGGCTCAAAATTGTAGCACAGTTTGCTCAACGATGATTCTAAATTGTTGAGCTTTTATCTGCTACAAAAAGCGATAGACAGTACAGTTTGCTCACCAACGTTGGAACAGAGTGAGCAAAGCGGAGTTTGTATGACGAAAAAGCTTCTTGCTCTCATAAAGTTTTGGAGCAAAATCTACACAGTAGCAAAATCGCAGTATTCAGAATTTCAGATACACTCGGAAAAGAAAATCTGCACGTCGGGAAGCGGCTTCTTCCATCTGCACGCTCACGCCCTCGCGTCGGTCCAGCACCGAGGTCGCTGAATCGCCGTAGCGTGGAGGCGGCAGACGATTCACGGGGGCAGCACTGCGGCCAGCGAATCGCCGGCGTGTGGAGATCAACATTGCGGGCCAAGACTTCATGGCGTTGGGCAACGACCTAGCCACAGAATCGCTGTAGCGTGAGGGCAGCACCACGGCCGCCGTCCCGTGCGGGTGCAGCAACGCGGTCGCTAAGTCGTCGTCGCGTGAAGGCAGCCCCACGGCCGCCGTGGCTGGGTCGCGTGGTGGCTAGCATTGCGGCCGCCGAGTAGCCGGTGCTTGGAGGCAGCGCCCTAGCACTGCCGTCACGTGCAAGAGCGCCACTCCATCGAGTCGTCGACCGAGGGGAGAGCACCGCCGCTGCAGCACTGAGTCATCGTGGCATGGGGAGTGCGCCGTGCCGCCGCCGGAACAGAGTGAGGACAGGGGTCATAGGAGAAGGGGTTATGCGCAAAATAATCTTAAGTGGCTGGTTATTAGTCCACCTCTAGTCTGTACCATTAGCTACTGATCCAACAGTCACGATGATGTTTTGCACTGAATACCAATTTTCACTGGATACTTCGCCTAATTAGAGAAGACGGCAGGGTGTTTCCTGCAAAAGTGCGGACGAAGACCGGTCAAGCCACCTGGCTGCCACTTGTCGAGTTGTGATAGGCCGGGAACTAAATCATCACATGAAATGCAAGTTGGGGTATGGTGGACTCAAATTTTGCAAGTTTGGGACTAAATCATCACATTCTGTGCAAGTTAGGGTACCTGGAGTGCTATTACCTCTTTTATCATTAGTAGCACACCCTGCCCCACCTACCATATCAGCGATATGTGTAACTTAGTCTGTTGTTTCAGCCAACTACCTAGTAGTCGATGTGCAACTTCTTTCCCCCCTACTTATGAATGTGTAATTTCAGTTGACTGGGCAACCAACGTAGTTGCACATTGTCTGCTAGGCATTTGGTCGGGGAAATAGGCGAAGTTGCACATCTCACAGGCAGATATAGTTGGATGATGAAAATTGCACATTCATGAGGGTAGTGAAAAGTTGCATATAGACAGGGAGCTAAAGTTGCACATCTCACTAGCAGGGGTGATAGCAAAGGAAAACTAAACATCCACAAGGGATACGAATGAAAGTTGCACATCACTGTTAGGCAGTTGGCCATGGTTGAAGTTACACATCCACTGCTAGGCAGCTGGCCGAGGCAGCAAAACAATGAAAGTTGCACATCCATGGGCAGGGGGAATTGCACATCAACTACTAGAAGTTGTCCTGGGCAACACACAAAGATGCACATTCCACTGGTAGGGGGTAGTTTGGGTCGAGGAATCATCAGTGAAAACTGCACGACAACGGGTAGGAGAAAGTTGCACGTCGACTGTCAGGTAGTTGCACATCGACTGCTAGACAGCTGCATCTAATGGGGACTAAATAGCACACACAAAATTTCGTCGAAATATATCCATGTGGGATGTAGTTTCAAAGAGCACGTCGCGAGGGTTCCAAGGTGAAAACGACTCTTAATTTTGATATTCGGTTCAAAAGTTGTGACATGTTTTAGAAAAATGAAAACTCAAATTAAATACATTCACACCTGTTCGTGCCAGCGAATACTGCATGCCCATGAGCAGGGAGAAAGCTGCACATTGACTGTCAACTAGTTGCACATCGACTGATAGACCGTTGTACCAGACGGAGACTAAATTGCACACAAAAAGTTTGTCGAAACATATCCATGTGGGATCTAATTTTGAAAAGCATGTCACCAGAATTCCTATGGTGAAAGAGGAACTTAATTTCAATGTTTTGTTCGAAAATTATGACTTTTAAATAAAATTGAAATCGGAACTAGATGGTCTCAGGTGGCGCGCGGGGGATTGCCACTTTTCTTTCATGGACGAGGGGGCCAGGTGCTTTCTTCTTCCTTCTTCCTTGTTTGAAGTTTTTTTCCAGATCCATCGACATTTTTTTAAAATTGATGAACCTTATCAAATTCTATGAACTTTTTACAAATTCTATGAACTTTTTTTAAAATCCGCAGACAATTTTTTAAAACTGATGAACATTTTTTAAATTCAATGACCTTTTTATCAAATTCGATGATTTTTTTTCAAATTTGAAGAAAGTTTTTCAAATTTGTGATATTTTTAATATTGATGAAGTTTTTTCAAAAACTTTGATTATTTTTTTCAAATTCGTGATCTTTTCTCAAATTTGATGAATCACAGACTTCCTAGTTAATTCAATACTGCAATAACCACGCCGCCACGAGAATTTCATGTGCTTCCTTCCATAGTTTTTTTAATCTTATCTTCTTTTCTTTTTTTCTTTTTTTTTCTTTTTTTCTTTTTTTGTTTTCTTTTTCCTTCTTCCTCCTAGTTAAATCCGTCAACTTTTTTAAAAATAGATGAATTTTCTTAAATTTGAAGATTTTTTTTCAAATTCGACCAACATTTTTTTAAATTGATGATTTTTTCTTCAAAATTTTGCCTCGCGGCCGGCGTAACGAGGCGCCAGCGGGCGCTAAAAACCTGCTAAGATGCTTAGCGGCAAACAGGAGCTCCTCGCCAGCGCCTTACTAGCTGGTACTTAAGTGGGCGGCAGCCCAACTCTTTCCGGCTGCTCGCTCCGCGCGTCTCGCTAGCTCGGCCGCTTGCTTGCCCTGCTAGTTTTTTTTTTTGCTTTTTGTGTTGTCAGTCTGGTAGGAAAAAAAGGCCAGTTTTTTATACTGTTGAAAAAAATTGTGAATGCAATTTTTTTCAGGAATTATTAATAAAGTTCATCAGTTTGAGAAAATTTTGCAAATTTGGGAAAAAGATTGAGAAAGAAAAAGTTCATAAAAATATGAAACAAAAATCGCACAAAGTCATGAATTTTAGAATAAGTTCAAGAATTATAAAAAGATTGTGAATTTGAAAAAAATCGTGAAATTTGAACTAAATCCACAAATTTCGAAAAGTACATTTTTTTCCAAAAATTTCATGACATTAGATAAAAGTTCATGAAAATGAAAATTTCATAGATGTCAAAACAAAGTTCATTGATGAAAAAATATATTTGAAAGAGTTTGTGGATTTGAGAAAAATTGGTGCATTCGAAAAAAGACTTCAATAATTAAGAATATTTGGAAAAAGTAACGGAATATAAGAATTTTGTAAACAAGTTTGAAACTTTCATGAATTTAAGAAATGTTCAGAATTTTAAAAAATGATACGAAAATGAAAAAAAGATAAAAACAAAAAAAGGCTAAGCAAAACCGCCAGAAAAACCAGACAATGAAAGAGCACTGTTTTTTGCCGGAGAATAATGAAAGCGCACTTTACGCACAACAAGAAGAAAAACAGTAAGCATGCTCAGCACGTAGACTTTCCCGGTTGGTTACCATGGGTGGTAGTAAACTGGGATATCTGATGTTCGAATCTCTCGCGCGCACCCATTTTTTGAAGGATAAGAAAAAGGAAAAAAGTAAATGGGCCGTGCCTAGGACAGAAGGGGGTTTTGCACCGGTTTGTACAATAGGCCATAGCCGACGCGCGTTGGGAGTCCTGAGAAGGTTCCTATTTTCTGTTTTTCCTCTTTTTTAGCTCGTGAATAGTTTTTCGAAATTTGTAATTCTTTTAATTCCATAGAATATTTTTAAAAATAGATTATATTTTTTAATTTAGTTTTCTCAAATTTTTGAATTTTTTTCAAATTTGGGAACGTTTTCAAATTTGTGAACATAGTTTGTATCTCAGGTACATTTTATAAATTGACAACAGATTTTTTTTTGAAATTTAGGGATATTTAGAAATTCTTGAATATTTTAAAAATAATCAAGAATAGCTTTTTAATTCGTGAATATTGTTTTGAACATATTCAATTCCCAATCATTTTTTGAATTCACAAAAAGCACATATTCTTTCAAGTTGTTCTGAATTTTCGGAACATTTTTTAATAATTGAACATTTTCTGAAATTCTTGAACATTTTAAAAATTGAATGGTAAAAAGGAAAATGGAAATGGAAATATGAAAGAAAATAATGAAAACCATAAAACAGGCACCCCACATTAGGTTAGCCCAAAAGGTGTGGGGTTGAGTGATTGGTCGCTTGGAACCAAGAGGCACATAGACTAGGAGGTCTGGTTACTCCGACCACTTTGGAAAGCATAAATTTACATTGTTTTATTTTCAACCGACGCTTGGAAAAAGGGGATTAAAAGAAAGCGGCTAGAATTTATTTTCTGCAAACTTGCTCCAATAAAGCGCATACAATAATACCGCCGAAGATGAATTCTGTTTTAGGATTCATCTTGGAAGTTGCAACAATAACATCGGAGAAGTGACAAGGATAGTGTATAACGTTGAAAAGTGGCTACAACCTGACAAAGATGTACAATTTGGAAAAATCTATAATGTGTTCCGTTATATGTATTTCATATTATCCTCTATCGTTAGAAAAACAGTGAACTTACAATTTCAAAAGCAAAGGCAGGACCGTAGGACCGGGTGTCGGCGTGGAGCCGACGATCTATGGGGCTAGGCATCCCCTTTGCTGGTTCGGCAAGGGGAGCAATTGACGCAAAGAGCAAGGGCAGCGAGGAGCGCCAATATTTTACCCAGGTTCGGGCCGCTGGGAAGCGTAAAACCCTACTCCTGCTTTGATGTGTTGGGTGGTGATAATCACAAATACACAGAGCGCTCTCCCCTAGCAAGTTGTTGGGAGAGGACAGCTGCACGGATACCTATGTGTGAAGGTTGCAAAGGGTTTGAACCCTTGTAAAGGTTGCCTTGGTCCTCCTTTTATAGCTCAAGGGGTTACCGCAGTGAGAAAAAGGACACTACAGGGTGATTAGATTCATACAGGACTATCATACCTAACTCTGCTAGTTAGGACAAAAATGCATTAAAAGCACTGCTAGGTGTTGCAAGGAGGAGGAGCCCTGGCAAGGTTGTCGCACCGCTTACTCAACAACCTCCTGTTAGCTTGACACATCATTAGGACGGGAGTCAATAAAGGTAATTTACCTCCCCAGCAAGCTGACACGTATGGGTTGCCTCCACCTCACCTGCGGGCTCGACACCTCATTGATCAGCGACCAGCTGGCCGGAGAGGCGGAGCGCTGGCGTTCGGCAGGAAGTCCACAGCGATAGAGCTTGTCGGGCCTCGTCTTGCCGGCTCGTCCTTGCCGGGGTTGGTTGCTCTTGTTGCGAATCTTGAAGCTTGTTCTAAGCCTAGGTTTTCTGATTGCGCTCTTTGATCTCACGAAGAGCGGCTTCTCTGGTCTGGTCGTGTGTGAGATTAGATACTTGCCGGAGGGGTCGTAATACGTCTGTGCATAAGTCAAGGCAGCAAACGTCCATGTTTATTGCATCGACACCGGGCATCACTCCGAAGCCTAGGACAAGGTAGCCATGGAAGAGAGAGAGCCCTATTTCTTGTTGTTTTTCATTTTTATTTTTTAATGTTTTGAAACATGTGTAAAACATGAAAATGAAGAAAAAAATTAAAGCGTGTTTAAAAAATATTATGTAATAAAAAGTTCTTTGTGTAAATTAAAAAATGTCCATGTAATAAAGAGAAGTGTTCAATTATCTTAATATGTTTTGTATAATTAAAAAGTGAGAACGCATTATAAAATATATAATTTAGAAAGTCTTTATATATTAAAAATTTGATAGTATAATTTTTGAACATCAGTACAGACGCAAGCGCTCATACAAACGCGCATACACTCACCCCTATGAACGCACACACACACCCTACCCCTATGAGCACCTCCGAGAGACTGAGCCGGCATGTCATCTTGAAATTTACGAAGTCACCGTAGGCGCCTCGTCGTCGACGGGAACGTCTCCTCCCACTGAAAGCACATCGCCGGAAATCCTGAAATAAATCCAAAAATAATGCGAGCATCAGGACTTGAGCCCTGGTGGGCTGGGGATACCACAGTCCCTCTAACCATCCAAACACTAGTATAATTTTGGGAAGTGTTTGAAATATTAATGTATATTTACAAAATGTTCGTGTGATATTTTACAATGTATATCATGTTAAAGAGTGTTCATGAATTTTGCAAGGATGATGCAAAATCGAAATAAATGGAAAGGTAAAAAAAGGAAAACCAGAAGAGAAATAAGAAAAAGTGAAAGACATCCACAAAATAAATAAAAAAGAAAAACCAGAGGAAACCCTGCAGAAAATAGAAAAAATGTGGCTCTAAATTGGCAGGCCGAGTTCGCATGTCTTATTTGTGTTTGTCTTCTCATGGAAGGCCCGTTTGAGGCAAAGAGCAGGCTTTGACATAGCGACTAATTCGTCTTGCCAACTATTTTTCAGCATTTCGAAAAAAATCTCTATTTTGCAGTTACCCTAAAAAAAACTCCATTTTCTTTGACACAACTCTACAAAAAACTCTATTTTCACTCCTGTCGCAGTCGACTAAATCCTTTTATAGCGAGGGTCAGTCGACTAAATCATTAATCTGCGATCCCCTACTAACGGTGGCACTAATCAACGACTTGCCGACAACTCCAAGCAACGGGAATGGATCACCGATAACAACGTGCCGCGAAAGGGATCGGCATGCTGGTTATGCTCATATTTATACGGATAAGCAAAACTTATCAACTGATGGCACATTCAGTCAATTAGGGATCCAGGACTGTTCTGTCTCAGTCCATGACCACACAAAGCTATTCAGCAGAAACGGAAAGCAACAAACCGATCCTAACCAAGCGTGTTCTGTCAGACTTGTAACAGAAACAAAGATATACTTATTTTTAGAGAGAATTATTGGACTACTATATGGGGCAGCAGCCTACCCTAAGCTAGCCTGCGAGACTACTGTTTCTGATGAGTCTAGCGCCAGAATGGTTAGCAATGGCTAATTATCATCACACATGGAATAAAGATGGAAAATGATGGAAAAGGCTAGTTTTGACACTTTCGGCTAACTTTGTTGTGGTTTTCAGAGATAAGATCCCCATCCTCTTGCCATCCATTCTACTCCTCTCAATTATGGGGATACAACAAACCTCCCTGTGGACCCACTTCATCAAGTGTTACTGTCATGGTGAACCCAAAAATCTAGCCTAGCCTAGAATTAGCAGCCCACATGCCACATGCATCATGAGCCAATTAAAGCATCTGACAGTTTGGTATTTGGGTTTGAGCCCACATGGAGCTGATTCAATTCACTCTGAGGCAGCTACTAGCAAACTATTATATGCATGGTAATCCAGTGGACATGGTCCATCAGCACCTGAGGCTCGCACAGGCACAAGTTGCAGTAGTTGTAGTAGTTTCAATTATGCTCCCCATCCATCCCCATTTTATCCACAGGGAATCTTTGTGGAGGACATCGAAGCCCCAATAGAACAAAGATATGATATGAGTGCCACCCATGCATGCTGTCAATCACACAGACAGAGGCGCCAATGATGATGGTTTTGCTCCACCCCTGCTCTGGGTGCCTGCACAGTGTCAGGGAGGGAGGGGCGGCGAATGATTACATCTTGCAGGGTTGTTTCTGCACAGAATCATCCTGCCCAGCTAGGTGGAATTTGTGCTGGCATGTGTATTGGGAGGGTGTTTCTGCACAGAATTACTAGCTGCCTGAGGCATGAGCAGCTAGCATAATTCTTCTTCTCCCCCCACTCCCAACTTTCACCAGACGGCTCGCTGCCTTTTACTCCATTTGCATTATTATTGCCAATGGCAGATGCACTCAATAAATGGAATCATGCTGATTTTGGTGCTATTGCCAGCCGGATACCCGAGGGGCAGCAATTTCTTTCCCACCTCGATCGCATCAAATGGAAGAGGCTGATGCCGCATGTGGTTGCGGCAGGGTGCATTAACCAGCTTGTGATCAGTGGGCGTGTCATGTACGTACCGGTTTTAGGAGTTACTAGGGCTGTGACGTGCGAAGCCCTATCATGTGAGGCCCCTGCTTTCGGCTCCCTTTGCATCAAATGAATTTATTTTTATGGTTGCCAATTTCTGGTATTAAGTGGAGTAGTATACAAATTTCTAGTATTCGTCTTTAATACATGTGTGGGAATACCCCTATCATTGATAGTCCCTCTGCTCTCATTTACAAGTTTCACATGCATTTTAATTAAAAAAACTGACCATTAATTTGGTCAAAAAAATATGAATTATATGATACAGAAATTATACTACAATTGTAAACTTCTTTTGGGCATTAATCTGTTAGAAATATGTTGTGGTCTACCCCCTATTTCTCCGTGCTTTTCTGTGGCGCCGCTCACAATGGCATATCCGAGGCTAGGGGTAGGGACCTTCTTATACTGTGTTTCCAAAGAGTGCGGCTCTTGTACAGTTATAAGATTCCTAGTCTTTAAACTAGTTTCCGGATAGAGTCCAGATCAAACTACCAACCACGATATAATGTGTATGTTAGCGGATCCTATCCGTCGAGTCCCCGAAGCACGCGTTTGTGAGCAACGCGTCATAATAGAGTATAAATTCCTCTAATTATGTAGATCAACATTAGGACCGTAATCTAATTACACGATCTAGCTTTATGAGTATTTTTTGTGACATATAACTAATATTTGGTTGACCAAACTGATGATTTTATTAGAACGCCTGAGGCATTTACATATACTAAGCCCGAATAGAGGAAATATCATTTTTAAGCCACGTCGGAGTCAAAATTGCAAGGTCGGTGTATGTTAGAGATAAACCATGAAAATTGACTGGTCTAGAATCCGCGGACCTCTAAGAAAAGCATAAAAACTGAATTTTGTGCAGCTAGTTGTCGTTACACCTCATTATTCAAAAAGTATTCTCCAAGTTTCCAAAAATATGAAATAATTTGTGGATATGGTTCATTAGATATCATGAGCAATCCTCAAATATACTTCTTGAAGCATAAAAAAAGGACAGTTTTATGACTATATAACCCGGTCACTGTTCATCGCTCTCATTGTTTTTCCTAGGTCATAAATGATTCTATTTCTTGATGTATTTCGATAGCACGTGCACATGAATAAGCCTGAATTACATGCATGGTTTATTTAACATTTTCTAGATAAAAATTGGAAAAGGAATAATAAATAAGGAAAGGGAATATAAATCGAGTTAGTGCCAACTAGTTGCCAAAATTACTTTCGGCAAAGGAACTTCCATACTGATGAAGACTTTGTTAACTGTACGCGTATGTCAAGATTCCAATTGTTAAAATGGGACCATCCAACGTAAGGATTAGGACAATTACCACGGCGAGAGCGGCAGGCATTTTGGCTTATGCTTTGATGCAAAGGAAGAAAAGTTAGGCTTATCTCCATTGGGTGAGGTCCAAGAGTTTGGATGTTAACATCGTTTTCCAGTAACCACAAACCAGTGGATTATTGAGTGGTCACCAATTTTGACCAGTTATGGCCTTGGAGCAAAGAACATGTGTCCCTAAATAATGGTACTACTTTGCAATAAGCCTTTCTGCTGTTCATTGGCCAGTTTTCCTAATCAGGATCGTTGATGTTAACCATCACTAGAGATGGCAAGGCCAGTAAAATTGTTCATCTTGAAGAAAGTGCATGTCTAACTAGGACCTTACGTAAGCCGTTGGGTCAGATGATAACGCGCAGAAAATGGACTAAGCGAAGGTCAAAATCAAGATCACACGTCTAGTCCCCGGAGCTTGCTCTGGTTAGGCTCTACAAAAGTTTCTATTACGGTACTTTTGTCTTTGTTGACACCTAAACATGTGATGCACAAATGAGAAAACTTTGCTGCTAGTTGCACTTCTCATCCAAAATTAAATATTTCAGTGGCTCCAATTATTTATATTTTTAAGAGAATATCATAAGTCTTTCACTTAATATATGCTTTATATAATTATTAGCAGTAGTACTTCCTTTGTAAATTGTAAAGAAATATAGTGATCTAAACGCTCTGATATTTCTCTATGGAGGGAGTAACATTTATAGATGTATATCCCTTTCCCTTTCCCCCAACGTCGTGTGCGCGCGCGCGTAGCAGTCAAGTAGATGTGCACGAAAACTATATAGGGCAAACCATACGCATTACATGTCCCTGAAATACGCGATAGCTACAGCAAGTGTGCCACCACAGGCTTTTCTCCAAGATACCCGATGGATACAGATACTCCTAGTATTACCCTAGCCACTGATTGACAAAGAGATGGTTCCGACTCGCGCGTAAATTACAAGCAGGATCATACTGTCAGTCGCTCCAGCAAATCATACAGGAGTATGTTCCACATAATTTCACGAGATATATCATGTCATGAAAAATAAATTTGTAAGGATAATCATGGCAGATATAATAATTTAAAGGCCGTCTTTCTTTCCCATTTGGTCGTCACACAGATCGAAAATTTTGTACGCCACCCATCCAATTATACGAGTAGACACCAAAGGAAAATCTTCTGCGGGAGGGAAGCATCTTCTGACACGGCTCTTGATCTGCATGCTAGCTAGCCTGCTATGGAGTTAGTGTGAAAGACTAAATACCTAATGATGATATCGGTGATGCCATAGCATCACTCTGGCCCATCACCATCACTAGATTAGATGCGCTTTTAGGTTTGGAGCTTTGAGGGGGGTTGCCTTGCCATGATAAAGGCAGCGTGCACGACGGTCCATGCATATGACGCTCCAAGCAAGCATGTGGATGGCGCTCAGTGTCCCAATGATTACCCAGCCACCATTATACCCGATCCATTTTATATAGTATTAGCATGCTTGTTCTTAGCTAAAGAGACCGCTAACTAATTTAAAAATTAGCTCCAAGAGGCTTACACTATTTTGCCAAATCTTTAGCCTTACGGCGACAGTCTTAGATGTCCAGAAACTATTTTCGAGAGTGTTACTACAAACTATTTTTCGAGAAGTAAAACCGTGATAAATGTGTTTAGAACTAAGCAGTGCCGAACAGATGTTAGGTGCTTGGGAGTCAAAAAGTAGAGGGTGCTTTAACGGAAACCAGCGCTACGTACATCGGTGATGAGGCGATCATGGTGGTAGCCTTTATTGAAAATTTCAAAGTCAAAACGCCGTTTCGTCCTGGATCCGTTTAGCCGCTTCCCACGCATGCAGTGTTCTCATTTCTCATTCAACCCTCCTCGCCTCAGGAACACAGGTAGCTACTGTTGAACGTTGATCAACAGCCACCGGCACATGGCCCCCATCGCTGCACTTGCCGCCCACGCCCCGCATGTCAGTGCTGTCTCGCCAAAATAAGCTAGCCCGTACTCCGGTCTACCAAAAACCCGTCCAGGAACTGGGATCGGCTAAAGCGAAGCGGTAGGATTTATGAGGTCCCGTCTACCACCAGTAGCTCGGGAGGTGGCTTACGCTGACACGGCATTAACATTCAATGAACTCCAACGGACTCCATGGAATGGAGAAGCCATCCATGGTCATGGTCATGGCCTCGCCAACGGCTACCATCACCAACCATGTCACCGTTCAAATTAGTGTGACGGAGTGTTGTTTGTTTCGTGTGTAGAGTACCACTAATCCCAGAATAAGCAATTAGATAATCTGTTATCCAGTAGCGAATAGCCAATGAGCCTTGGGATTATTAGTCCTACTTGTAGCTTGGGTCAAACTTTAACCTTTGATTTAACTATCAAAAATAAGTTATATACCCTAAAAAGTATCATTGAAAACCTCTTTCAAATATGAATCCAACAATATAAGTTTTGTGACATACTCCCTTCATCCCAAAACAAGTGTCTCAACTTTGTACTAATTTCAAAGTTGTACTACCTCCGTCCTGGTTTATTAGCCCCCTTTGTATTGTGTGCTAAATTTTGAGCTTAAATTTAACTAGCAAAATGTTAATGCATGTCATAAAAAATAGTACAATTAGAAACTATGTTTAAATACGAATCCAACTATATAATTTTCTATGACATGCATTAATATTTTGTTAGTTAATCTCTAGTCAAAATTTGGCACAAAATACAAAAAAGACTTATAAACCAGGACGGAATAGTATTAAGTTTAAGACACTTATTTTGAGATGGAAGGAGTATAACTTACAACTTATTAGTCAGATCTATGATCAAAGTTCGACCTAAAATACAAAAAGACCAATAATCCCAGAATAAGCAATTAGATAATCTGTTATCCAGTAGCGAATAGCCAATGAGCCTTGGGCTGCATGCTGGAGCGGACAGGACAGGAAATGGATTTCATGATGGCAAGTACATGAGCATGTGTGGTGTCAGATTCTAGCACAATGGATGCACGACACGAGGTGAATGCGGCAGCAGGCGCGCTGCATGAAAGGCTGGGGGGCCATAGTTCCAAATGGTACTATGGTTAAATGTCAACGGAATTGACCTAATTTTTGTTACTCGGGTCACATCAAAAGAAGAAAATTGTTACTAGGGTGTCAACTTACGGTTGCACAGCCCTCGATGGCGCACCGTTGTAAACACACCCTTGCCATGTATCTCATATCCGACATCCTATATACAGATAAAATCATGGAACGTACTAATACGTAGATCATCATACGCGCAAAATGGACTCTAAACCGATGGCGAACAAGCATAAATTCACATATAAACATCATCAAAAGATCGGTCATAGTTCACACTGTTCAAACTGTCCGGCAAATGCTAACTAGATACTACGAGCTAGATATGAGAGGGCGGAGCTTCACCACTTCCTTGGCGGTCCTTTGCCCTTCTGGTTGCCGGCACTCCTGTAGGCGCCCACGGCAGGAGATGTGTCGATGTCGGAGCTGTCGGAGTCGGACCCGTCATCGGAGGAGGAATCGGAGATGACGTTGTAGCCCTACAAGCGCCGGACATTGCGGTCCTGCTTGCGCTTGACCTTGGCCATCCTTGCCGCCTCCGCCGCCGCCTCCCGCTCGGACTGCTCAATGCCGAGCTGGAGATTGTAAGTGCATCTAGTGCCACCCCTAGTTGGTTTTGGAGTATTGACGACAAACCTTGTTGAGGGACTAATGTGTTTGTGAGAATTGCAGGATAACACATGTAGTAGTCTCTCATTGATTCGGTTTACCTACCGGAGATACCCATAAAAATGTGTGAAGACATTGAAAACAATGGTGGTATGTGAAGATATTCACAATGAAGATTATGACTCGAGAAGACATTCACGTGAAGACTATGGAGTGCGAAGACATAGTTGTTTCGTAGTTTCCTTTTCTTCTTTGTTGAGTCATAGGAACCACCGTACTGTTAAGTGGGGTCCAAGTGAACAAAGTCAGAGTGACTGAAGTGATGCTCAACCAAATCCTAAGTCTTCGAGCGAAGACTATGAGAGCAAATCTTATCCAGAGCTGGATGGGTCAGCTTTACTTGTAGCCCAAGTTAAGCTGCCGCATGTGTTTGAAATCTGACCGTTGGAACACGTGTCAGTTCCTTAATGACCCAGGGTCATTTCGGGCAAATCAGGTCGGGTTGCCTAGTGGCTATAAATAGCCCACCCCCTACACCATAAATTGGTGGCTGCTCAGAGTTAGTGCACGACTTTTGTCGTTTGAGAGCAACCCACCTCCGAAGCCTTTGAGAGAGAGATCCTTGCGAGGACAAAGCCCAAAACACCCAGAGCCAAAGAGTGTTAGGCATCACTGAAGTCTTTCTGTCTGCGTGACCTGAAGACTTGTTACACTTGAGGACTGTGAATCCTCCAGCCGGTTAGGCGTCGCGTTCTGAGCATCCAATAGTCATTGTGGATTACCGGTGAACGAAGTCTGTGAAGGTTTGGAAGTCTACCTTGAAGACTTACCAGAGTGATTGGGCGAGGACTAAGTGTCCTTAGCTCAAGGGGAATAAGGTGAAGACGTGGTCTTCTGAGTTGAATCTCAGCCTCCCTAACCAGACGTACAGTTGTCACAGCAACTGGAACTGGTCCAACAAATCCTTTGCCTTCACCAAGCAACTGGTTCTATCTCTACCTTTACTTATTTACAGTTTGTCTTCGTGAAGTCTTTTGCTTGCTTGTCTTATCTGTTTGACTTCACTGCGTGACGACTATTTTTGTTTGGCTTCACACTATCTTCCATCTTGATCCATACTACCTAGTTGCTAATAGTCTTCGTGCTTTATCTTTATTACTTGCTTGACTATGGCTTGTCTAGTGTAGTCTACCTTCCACTGCATGTCAATAGGTTCATTTCTATCGTTTGTCTTCTAAACTCCCATGTTTTAAAGACTTTCATAAAAATTGCCTATTCACCCCCCTCTAGACGATAACTAGCACTTTCAATTGGTATCAGAGCAAGGTACTCCCTTGTTCTGTGTGATTCGGTTTAACCACCTGGAGTTTTAGCTATGTCGACTACAGGGATAATCAAAGTCTCCGCTGCGTGCCCTGTCTTCGATGGCACTGATTACCCCTACTGGAAGAATAAGATGTGCATGCATCTTGAAGCCAGTGATGTCCATCTATGGTATGTCGTCAAGAACGGTGTTCCCAAGACTGGTGAAGGTGTCACCCCTGCTGATGTCAAGAAGTTCGTTCAACTGGATTCTACTGCCAAGAACATCATCTGTGGTCATCTGACCAAAGGAAGGTATGGTCATGTGAGTGCTTTGGAAACGTCGAAGCTAGTTTGGGACTGGCTCTCCATGGTCAACGAAGGCGTCTCAACCCAGAGAGATCAAAGGATCAGTGTCCTTCGCAACCTCTTCAACCGCTTCAAGAGAAATGAGAATGAGAATGTCCAGCTCAGTTTGATCGCCTCACTGATATCACAAATGAGCTTCATGCTCTCGGCGCCACTGAGATCACCAAGCATGAAATCGTCAAGACACTCCTGAGATCACTTGACAGCTCGTTTGACACCCTTGCCCTGATGATTCAAGAACGCCCTGACTTCAAGACACTCGATCCGTCTGACATACTTGAGAGGCTCAACACACATGAGTTTCAGCTATCTGAGAAAAGAGACATCTATGGTCCCAACTATGGCCGAACTCGCGCTTTGAAGGCAAAGGTTGTTTCCTCATCTGAAGAAGAATCTGACTGCAGTTCTGGGGATCCTAAAGACATTGGAAAGGAGCTTGCTATGCTTGTGAAGAAGTTCCAGAAATTCACCAAGAAGAAAGGCTTCAGAAAGTCTTCAAGATCCAGCTCGAGAAATGATGAAGCTTCTACTCATGACCACAAGAAGAGAACATGCCACAAGTGCAAGAAACCTGGTCACTACAACTCTAAGTGTCCTCAGTGGGACAATGAGAACAACAACAAGAAGAAGAGCAAGGAATATGATTCTGATGACAAGAAGAAGAAGAAATCCTCAGAGTCTTCTTCCAAGTCTTCCTCCAAGTCTTCATCACATAAGAAGAGCTCATCTGGCAAGGCTCGTGCTTTTGTTGGCAAGGAGATGGATTCAGAGGAGGAGTCTGCTTCTAAGGAGGCAGAGGTGGAGTCTGAGGAGGAGTCCGACTCTGGCGTTGCAAGTCTGGCTCTAGCTACAGCCTACGTTGCCAAGTCCATCTTCAACACTGAAGACAATGGCTCTGTCACCAACGCTGATGCTAATGACAAGGACGACTCCGCTCCCACCTACTGCTTCATGGCACGTGGTGCCAAGGTAAACTCATGCGATGCTTACTTTCAAACATCAAGTGAAGATGACTTTGATTGTGAATCCAAACCCAGCTACAAAACACTTGCTAAAATTGCAACTGAACAACAGAAAGCTATGGAACATATTCAAAAACTGTTAGACAAAAGCGATGACCTGTTGGACGCGGAAATGACCCGATCTCAGTCCTTAATTGAAGACATAAAAAATCTTCATGTTAAGTATGAGGAACTTGAAAGTCGTCATGAAACGCTCTCAAAAACTCATGAAAAGCTTTCCTATGATTATCTTCAAAGGAAGCAAGAACTTGAGAAATTGAGAGCAGTTCATGAAGATCTTCAAAAAGAAAACGAGTCACTTCGCGCTCAACAGATCAGTCCTGCTCAGGAAGGATTTGAACCACCATGTCTAAAATGCCTTGAGCGTGATAACACTACTTCTGTTGCTGAATGTTCTACTGCTGCTACTATTGCAATATCTTCAACTGCTGATGTGGTAACTAACCCCTCTGCTGAGGATGCCACTACTATTGCTGATGAAAATGCTAGGTTGAAGACATTACTTGAGATTGGGATGTACAAAAGTCTCAAAGGGCATCAGACACTATGTGATGTCCTCAAAAAGTAGATTCTGAACCGAAACCCTAGAAAAGAGGGTGTTGGGTTCGAGAGGAAAATGAATGTTGATGGTTCTTACTAGAAGCCTGAGCAATACCCCAAAACCACATGGGTTGCTGCAAAGGGACCTTCAGTGGACCCATCCACCTTATCTGGCTTCACTTGTGCTAACCCGATTGTCATTGATGAATCCTTTGATGCAAACTATAAACCATTTAAGAATCAGAATGGTGAAGTGTTTGCCAGGTATATTGGTACTAACTGCAGGAATGGACCACCTATGAAGAAGATCTGGGTGCCCAAAAGGTGTCTCGAGAATCTTCCTATGAATGTCATCATGACACCACAAGGGAAGAAGACAAACCCCAGACCAAAGGCTTCATATGGTCCAAAGGCTTCATACAGACAGAGGACTCACAAGAGTCACCCTAACGCCAATGTTTTGCAGGGAAATCATACTCAGACTCATGAATATGAGCATGTTTTCTCAAACCGCTATGTTCATAAAACCAAGAACTTTTCTGCCTATTCATATGAGTATTATTCACCTCCTGCAAGGCTATTTGCTAGGGCTCCAAAGCCGAAGTTCTCAGATGCTGCACTTAGACTCATTGCTTCTAAGCCACCCCTGAAAATGTGGGTGGTTAAGAAAAATTATCTTTCTTTTGCAGGGAAAGGTCTCCAGCCTGAAATCAAAGGCGTCTGATGCTTATGCTGGGGACCTAAAACATCTTGTGGGGCGCAAGATAAAATGCCAAATGGTCTTACTATGTATTTTGTTCCTGAATCGCTTGCCAATCATCCCATCAGTCCTAACCTTGATCTAAGCTTTGATAATCCTCTTATCCGTCAAATGTTTATGCTTCACAATACTCTTGGTGAAGCCTATCCCCCATGCACTGTAGGGTATGACACCACATGCTTCAGAATGGATTATGGACAGTGTATGCACTAATCACATGACTGGTGATCGAAGTCTTCTCATGGACTCAACCTTATGTCCAGCTGACAAGAGTCACATCACATTTGCTGACACTGGTAAAAGCAAGGTATTGGGTCTAGGTAGAGTTGCAATCTCAAAGGATCACACATGGATAAAGTGATGCTTGTTGAATCCCTTGGTTTCAACTTAATGTCTGTCTCAATGCTTTGTGACTTGAACATGATTGTGATATTTGGAAAATATCGTTGCCTTGTTCTAATGGAATCTGACAAGTCTCTAGTCTTTGAAGGGTATCGGAAAGATGATCTATATATGGTAGATTTCTCAACAGGACCACAGTTAGCCGTATGTCTTCTAGTAAAAGCTTCAGAGTGCTGGCTCTGGCATCGGAGGCTAGGGCATGCTGGCATGAGTAACCTGTACACTCTCGCAAAGAAGAAACATGTCGTAGGCATAGAGGGCGTCAAGTTCAAGAAAGATCATCTGTTTGGTGCCTGCGAAGCTGGAAAGATGACGAGGGCCAAGCATCCCTCGAAGACAATCATGACGACATCTCAACCCTTCGAGCTACTACACATGGACTTATTTGGACCTACTCACTACTCTACTCTCACTACCACTGCTTGTCTCTATGGCTTTGTCATAGTTGATGATTATTCAAGATATACATGGGTGCATATAATCCTTTACAAGAATGAAGTGCAGGATGTCTTCAGGCGCTTTGCCAATCGTGCCATGACGAACTATGGCGTCAAGATCAAGCACATCAGAAGTGAGAACGACACATAGTTCAAGAACATCGGCCTTGATCTTTACCTTGATACATTAGGCATCACTCATGAGTTCTCTACTCCATACGCACCTCAGCAAAATGGCATCGTGGAGCGCAAGAACTGGACACTCATCGAGATGGCTCAGATGATGCTTGATGAATACAAGACTCCGAGAAAGTTCTGGCCCGAAGCCATTGACACTGCATGCCAAGTCATCAACCGTGTTTATCTTCACAAGATTCTGAAGAAGACATCCTATGAGCTCCTAACTGGCAAGAAGCCAAATGTCAGTTACTTCAGAGTATTTGGTGCCAGGCGCTGGATCAAGGATCCACATCACACTTCAAAATTTGCACCAAAAGCACATAAAGGTTTTATGCTTGGTTACGGAAAGGATTCGCACTCCTACAGAGTCTTCAACCTCTTTCACTATAAAGTGGTTGAAACTGTGGATGTGCGGTTCGATGAGACTAACGGCTCGCAAAGAGAGCACCTGCCAAATGTGCTAGATGAAGTCCCTCCCAGTGAATCAATCAAACTTATGGGTACTGGAGAGATCATACCTTCTGAGGCACGGGCTGAAGAGGAACTTATCATTTCTGCGCCTAATCAACTTGAAGACAATGCTCGGCCTGAAGCCAATCCTCAAAATGAAGACAATGATCAGCAAGAGCAAAATCTTCGTCCAGTTCATCCTCGTGTTGCAAATGAAGTACAGATTGAGAAGATAATTGATAGTATCAATGCACCAGGTCCTCTCACTCGTTCAAGAGCAACACAAGTAGCAAATTTCTGTGGGCACTTTGCATTTGTATCAATATCTGAACCCAAGAAAGTTGTCGAAGCCTTCATGGAACTTAAGTGGATTCAAGCTATGCAAGAAGAGCTTCAACAGTTCGAGCTGAACAATGTGTGGGAATTGGTCAAGCGTCCCGACCCTCGCAAGCACAACATCATAGGCACCAAATGGATATATCGCAACAAGCAAGATGAGCATGGTCAAGTTGTCAGAAACAAGGCTCATCTTGTTGCTCAAGGATAAACTCAAGTTGAAGGGATTGACTTCGATGAAACATTTGCTCCGGTGGCTAGGCTTGAAGCCATTCGCATACTGCTAGCCTATGCCAACCATCACAACATCCTTCTATATCAAATGGATGTGAAGAGTGCCTTTCTCAATGGCAAGATTGAAGAAGAAGTGTATGTTGCACAACCACCTGGCTTTGAAGATCCAAAACATCCTGATATGGTATACAAGCTCAACAAGGCACAGTATGGCCTCAAACAAGACCCTCGTGCTTGGTATGACACACCCAAGGACTTCCTGAAGAGCAAAGGCTTCAAACCTGGTTCTTTAGATCCTACACTCTTCACGAAGACATATGATGAAGAACTATTTGTGTGCCAAATCTATGTGGATGACATTATCTTCGGCTGCACTGACAAGAGATGCAGTGATGAGTTTGGACACATGATGCAAGAGCAATATCAGATGTCCATGATGGATGAGCTAAAGTTCTTCCTTGGTCTTCAAATTCGTCAGCAAAGCAACGGCATCTTCATATCTCAAGAGAAATACCTCAAAGACTGCCTGAAGAAGTTTGGAATGCAAGATTGCAAAGGTTACACGACGCCAATGCCAACCAAGAGTCATCTGAGTCCCGACGTCAATGGTAAAGAGTTCGATCAAAAGGTAAACCGCTCCATGATTGGTTCTTTACTTTATTTATGTGCATCTAGGCCAGATATCATGCTTAGTGTTTGCATGTGTGCCCGATTTCAAGCGGCACCAAAGGAATCGCATCACTTAGCAATGAAGCGAATTCTTCGATATTTGGCTTACACCCCAACACTAGGATTATGGTATCCAAAGGGCTCAGAGTTTGATCTAGTTGGATTCTCAGATGCTGATTATGCTGGTGACAAGGTGGATCGCAAGTCTACATCAGGCACATGTCACTTTCTGGGACGATCACTTGTCTGTTGGTCTTCAAAGAAGCAGAACTGTGTGTCTCTCTCCACTGCTGAATCTGAATACATTGCTGCTAGATCTTGCTGCGCTCAGCTTCTATGGATGAAGCAAACTCTCAAGGACTATGGCATTCATCTGAAGCAAGTACCACTCTACTGCGATAATGAAAGCGCCATCAAGATTGCCAACAACCCAGTTCAGCACTCGAAGACAAAGCATATTGAAATTCGTCATCACTTTCTCAGAGATCACATTATGAAGGAAGATATTGATATCATTCACATCAACACTGAAGAGCAATTGGCAGATATCTTCACAAAGCCCTTGGATGAGAAAAGGTTTTGCAAGTTGCGGTGTGAGCTAAATATCTTGGAATCCTCAAATGTCATGTGATTAGGCACACATCCTAACACCTATGCATATTGATGACTTAGATGTGCAGCACACGAAGTAATGTATATCTTCAATCAATGAAGACATACACTCTAAGTGTGAATACATTAATGCGGAATTTGACTTCGGAGCGCCACGATAATTGTGCGCCGTGTCTGGGTCTAATACTTGCTATATGGTGGGTAACGCCACCACCAAACTTTTGTTTGTAGTGTTTCATTTGGCGTTGCATTTGCTAAGTCTTCGCATTTGATTTATCTTCAACATTGATTTGTCTTCATGTTGATCTTCACTTTGTTGATTTGGTCTTACTCAGATATATACCTATACTTGTGTTCTGTCCTCTACAACATTCACTTATAGCTACATCTTCTTGTTTGAATCTTTTGAACTAAGTGAATGTGATCGGACCCCCAACCTCTTCTATGCTTCTACCTCAAATTCTATCTATCCAAATCATATGCATTCTATTGAAACCGTGGAATGTCTTCTCTGCATCCTTGTCAGCAGAAGATACAGAGACAAAAATTGAATCTGTTTTAAAAGCTTTATCCTTATTGCTTGACACCCGGAGAAGCCGGAACGACCACCCGACAGTCCAGGCGTGCGTGGGAACATGGAACAACTTCCTATGTGTTGCATGTTTGCCACGTGTCCCTCGGATGTGAACCGCCAGGGGCACCTGCGTAATTGCGCTGTGCAGTCCCTCTCCTTATAAATACACATCTCATCATGGTCAAAATACCTCTTCCACCTCTCCACCTCGCACAAACCCTAGCGCCACTGCTAGCTCCCAATGACATCGGCGACGAAGCGCTTAGCTGCCGCGACCTCACCGACGCCGTCCTCATGCCGGCCGCGGACCTTGTCTCCTCCGCCACTGCCGTAGGTGTCTTCCGTCGCCAAGTTAGGGCATGGAAGATCAAACTGCTCGGCCTCCTCTCTACTCCGTCTAGCAGTTCTTCGTGTGGTAATTAAAGCTTACTTTTACTGCCTTTTTGATCCGATAGATTCATCCTTCTCCACCAAAAGTGGTTTCTGTGCCTACAAATTTGGATCTATCATGTTCTGCATCTCATAACATGCCTAGTATATTCACTTATGCTTCACATGTAGTTAGATTTCTCACTTGTACCTATTCTTGGATTCGTACAAATCTGGAACCAACTCTCAACATATAAGTGAATGTCTCCGCGCTATAGGGTAAATGTCTTCAAACTGATTTATCTTCAAAATCTTCTGAGAATGCATATGAGCTCGTCCCCTTGCCTCACATCTCTAATGCTGTCATAGGTACATGTCCGTGGGAGAATCCCTTGGTTCTCATAGTCTGCATTCATTTGCAGAATTCTTACAGCGTCACATCAATTCTCCTGAAGCCAGTTCCTGTCTGACCAGCAGACGGAAGCCTTTGCATGTTCTGAAGCCATTCAGTTTGAACTTCATGGCCACTGAAAAGTCAGCTAGAAAGGGCGGCAGACAACACCGTGGTAACACTTCCAAAGATCTGCCACCTGATCTGTATGAAATGTACAAGACTGACCCAGAAGAAACCTATGGTGAACGCAAGACTCGAATCCAGTGGATTCGGAGATATTGGGCAGAGGAATGGTACAAATACAGATTCATCACTACTGAGTATGCTGAGAAGAATGCCATCAAGCGACCCTGGGGAGATATTCTCTTCAAAAATCTTCCACCCATGTCCATAACTGAAGCCATTGCTCAAGGCTTCTATCCTTGCATGGTTCGCGGACCACAGCCAGAGAATGCTGGCCCATCTTCTCTGCTATGGTGTCATGACGACAATCTGTTCAAGCACAACTACAAGTTTGCTAAGGACTCTGCTGTGAAAAACAAGAAAGCATTTGGACTCGACTTCAACCCCGGTCCACCTGCTCCTCAGGCTGATGGCACCCGTGATGCTGAACCCAATATCGTCGGGCCCTTCTACAACCTCGAAGGTCTCATCACACACATTGCTGTTCAGGGCATAGCCGTGGAGCACTCTGCAGACGACGCTGATTCTGATGAAGCGCCTGCTCCACCAAAGCCATAGAAGCAGAAGGAACCAAAGGCTTTAAAGCCCTCCACTGCATCAAAAGCTTCGCATGCGAAGCCACTGGCTACTGCACCTCCTGCATCCAGTGTGCAGTCTAAAGATCTCTCTCGAATCTCCAAGAAGACCGAGAAGAAGAAGAAGCCCATCCAAAGTTCTGGTCAAGCACTGACCCCAGCTGCCGTTTTGAGGAACGAGACTGAAGCCATTGATCTATCAAGTGACGAAGATCTTGGCGATGATGCTCTTGAGCTATTCATAAAGAGCAAGCAAGAGGCAGAAATCTTCAATGATTTGCCCCTCTTTGATGTGGACATCCTGAACAACTTCATTGATGAGTGGTTTGTCAATCCAAGCCTCAGTATCGATGATCTCCAGCTCCCAATTGGCATCAGTGTCTCCTTTCATGGAGCCATTGCTCATGAACTGGCTCTGGCTCAAAAAATTGTTGAACTGAAGAACAAAATTGACTATGAGAAGGCTCAGTTCAAGAAGCACATGGCCAAGCTCAGCGTGGCTGATGTCCAAAACTTCAAGCAGATGCTGCATGATCTCAAGGAGGTGTTTCACAAGAAACGAGAGGAAGCAAAAGGTTCAAGAGAGCAAATGAAACATCTCACTGCAAAATGTGTTCAAGCCCACAACAAAGCAGAAAAGTGCAAGGCTCTTGGGCGTCCAGGCATCGACCCCAAGATGGCTGCCAAGACGAAGAAGCCAGTCGTGGCCCACCCTGAAGCATCAAGGCAGGAAGCACCTCGCATTGTCTTCCCTGCTAGTATGACAGGCTCAAAGCCAAAGGTCCCCACAGCTGCGTCCGAACTAAAGAAGACAAGGGCAGCTGAGGCTGAAGCCAGAAAGCGCAAGAGCAAGAATGCCACTGAAGATGCTCCTCAGGCCAAGAAGAGGAAGACAAAGAAGAAAGATCAGGCTGCTACTACAGAGCCCCTTGTCGTCGAGCCAATCTCTGTTGCTCGTCCTGCATCCGAACACCAAGAACTTCAGTTAATTGTTCACGAGCCTGCTACCACAGAGGCTCCTGAAGCTGAAGAAGATCCAGCTGTTGACCACACCGCAGCTGAAGACATTGGTCCTCAAGACAATGTAGATGATGATGAAGTCCTTCCTTAGATTGAGCACCAAATGGTATCATCGCATGTTCTCACGAACAACGAACTCATCAGCATTGGTCATCCTTTAATTCCAATTGCTCAGGATGATTCATGGGCTGATCACCCTCAAGAATCCCCCGTCAAGAAGAATCACCCAGTACTCCCCCACCTCAAGTCACCACTCCGGTGCTTGACGATGATGACTACGTGGTCCAGCCAACTCCCTCTCCAAAAGCGTCGCTCGCATTTCGTAGGCTTCGCAAAGGGCCAAGGCCACAAGTCACTCTGTCGAGTGTTCCAGAAGGAGAAGAGCAACACAGCTCAGTGGCACGCCAAGTGTTTCCTGACGCCACTCCAACTGTGAACATCTCTACGTCTGAAGCTAGAGCTGCTGAACATTCCGGCTGCATCAGCCGATGACCCAGAAGAACCCCGTCAAGAAGAAGAGCGAGTTGCCACACCACCTCCCAACCAAGAAGCTGTTCTCGAGGAGAACGAGTCTGTGCCAGACCCTCCAGCCACACATGTGGAGGTTGAGAATATAGAGGCGGCCACCAACACAAATACTGAAGCCAATGACGTTGTCATGGCTGAAGCTAATGTGGCGCCTAAAGTTAATGTGGCGCCAGAAGTGAACGTGGTACCTGAAGCCAATATTGCACCTGAAGCCATTGTACAACTTGAAGCCCATGTCAATGCCGATGCTCCTGTACCACCTCCAAGGCCTCACACTATTGAGCTGGCATTTGATCGCGGCCAACCTGTCATGGTTCGTTGGCCTATTCTGGTTCCTCCTCCTGCTCCTGGACCTCAATTTGACTATCATGTGGAGCACAGGCCTCAGGTCCAAAAGCCAAAGCCCAGGCTGCCAAGGTTTCCAGGTACAGCAACTTCACCAGGATTGTTTATTGTGAATGGCTTCATTGCACACAACACCTTCTTTGATAGCGCCAAGAACCTATACTCGAAGCCAAGAATTTCATCTGATCAGTTCTGGAGCTATCAGCAGCGCAGTTACTATTCTTCTGTTCCATACGATCAAGGGCGCATCTTTCCCCATATGCGTCTAGACTGCGAAGCTATTGCTGGCCTGCCCTGCTTGGAAGAAGCACTCGACTGCTTCAGAGATGCCGGCCTACTGAATTTTGTGACCGACAAAGAACATTGGAATGAAGAGCTTCTGCTACAATTCTATGCCACCCTCCACATTCGCGGCTACAACAGGGATTCGAAGACATGGATCCTTGAGTGGATGACAGGCAATGTACACCACGAAGCCAAAGCTCTTGATATTATTGAGCTCACTGCCTTGCCCACTCCAGGTGAACTCTATGAACCTGGTTGTCAGCTTGACCGCAATGCCTTGGAGAGCATCTTCTAGAAGCCCGAGCCAAACATGAGACAAATGCTGAGCATGATGAAGCCACTACCCCGCGACGCTGAATATCCAAAGGAATTCTTTGTTGAAGACCTAGAGTATCTGCCCGCACTATTTATCATATCATCAGGCAAACTCTATGGCCTGTCAAAGGACATTCTCCTGCAGCGAAGCTTGAAGGAGCAATGAAGACATTGGTTTTCTATATCTTCAATGGCATCAGCTTCAATGCTCAAGACTTCTTCATCAGGCAATTGGCTGCATCTGGCTCTGATTTATTTGGTCTGAAGTTTTATGCTCCATGGGTAATGCGCCTCATCAAGCTTCACTCGGCTGTCAACTATCTGACCTCTGCGCGCAACCAAATTATCTTCTTACCATAGGTTGATATGTCTGTCGAAGCCATATACTCAGAGCCTGCCAAGGAGCCAATTTATCTTCACAATGTCGATCGTCAATGTTTCACTCAACCCATTGAAGGAGTTCTTGCTGCAACTCGTGTTTATCCTTTGGCTGGACATACATGTGCACCTCATCGTGCCCATACTGAAGCCATTGAAAGCACAATTGCTCAAAGGCCTCGGAAGCGTTCTCGTGTTCTCAATGACCGAGAGCTTCTCGTCGCCCTGCATCAAAAACAGGATAAGCATCATGACTGGCTGAAGCGTCAGATGCAAAGCCTCTTGTTGGATGTTAATCGCATTCGCAACCTTGCCACCAAGAATGCATTTGTCACTCATGAAACCTGTCGGCGGTCGTGGAAGAGTCTGACATTGATGAGCTCTGAAGATGATCTCCAACAAGATGGCTTCATAGAGAGATTCAAATTTGATTCCACTCCTCCTAGGAATGTTGTCTTGCGTCGGACTCCCTCACTCGAAGACTCTGACTACTCCTCCTTAGCGACAACTGTCAATGCAAGAGTCATCGATGATGAAGATGATGCTACTTCTCCAACTACAACATCGCCGTGTATCGACACCGCACCAAGTTCTTCTGCACCACCGAACCTCAACGAGGACCCTGCTGCTTCACCTACTCCTCATGGGGACGAGTAGACGCTCTATGTCTTCAAACCTTTATGGTCCTTACTGACAAAAGGGGGAGAAGCATATGAGTTGACAGTCTTCAAGCGGGTCTTTATGGGTGGCTGCTATACTTTTTGCCAAGTGTTTACAACTCTCGCTTTTGATACTTTCGGTTCTTTGAGTTGTAACACTTAAACTTGATGGTCGTCTGCTACCTTTCTGTCAACTATGTGATGCGATGATAAATTCCGCATGTGCGATGATAAATCCCGCATGAAGTCATTCCGCAGACGTCCATTTTCCATTATGCATGTCATTACCTTCGTTATATCCTTTCATGCATGATGAATTGTCTTCATTAGTTGAAGAGGATCTCCACAAGTAAAACCTGCCATGTGCATTTGCATTGAAACACAAATTACTTATATGCACATCTTCAGGGGAGCCTTTTGCTACTTATGAAGACAATGTCTTAACCCTTACAATTTCACATACTTTTATCCCCGTTGAAAACTTCAACCAGTTTGTCATCAATCACCAAAAAGGGGGAGATTGTAAGTGCATCTAGTGCCACCCCTAGTTGGTTTTGGAGTATTGACGACAAACCTGGTTGAGGGACTAATGTGTTTGTGAGAATTGCAGGATAACACAGGTAGTAGTCCCTCATTGATTCGGTTTACCTACCAGAGATGACCCTTAAAAATGTGTGAAGACATTGAAGACAATGGTGGTATGTGAAGATATTCACAATGAAGATTATGACTCGAGAAGACATTCACGTGAAGACTATGGAGTGCGAAGACATAGTTGTTTCGTAGTTCCCTTTTCTTCTTTGTTGAGTCATAGGAACCACTGTACTGTTAAGTGCGGTCCAAGTGAACAAAGTCAGAGTGACTGAAGTGACGCTCAACCAAATCCTAAGTCTTCGAGCGAAGACTATGAGAGCAAATCTTATCCAGAGCTGGATGAGTCAGCTTTACTTGTAGCCCAAGTTAAGCTGTCACGTGTGTTTGAAATCTGACCGTTGGAACACGTGTCAGCTCCTTAGTGACCCAGGGTCATTTCGGACAAATCAGGTCGGGTTGCCTAGTGGCTATAAATAGCCCACCCCCTACACCATAAATTGGTGGCTGCTCAGAGTTAGTGCACGGCTTTTGTCGTTTGAGAGCAACCCACCTCCGAAGCCTTTGAGAGAGAGATCCTTGCGAGGACAAAGCCCAAAACACCCAGAGCCAAAGAGTGTTAGGCATCACTGAAGTCTTTCTGTCTGCGTGACCTGAAGACTTGTTATACTTGAGGACTATGAATCCTCCAGCCGGTTAGGCATCGCGTTCTGAGCATCCAAGAGTCATTGTGGATTGCCGGTAAACGAAGTCTGTGAAGGTTTGGAAGTCTACCTTGAAGACTTACTAGAGTGATTGGGCGAGGACTAAGTGTCCTTAGCTCAAGGGGAATAAGGTGAAGACACGGTCTTCTGAGTTGAATCTCAGCCTCCCTAACCAGACGTACAGTTGTCACAGCAACTGGAACTGGTCCAACAAATCCTTTGTCTTCACCAAGCAACTGGTTCTATCTCTACGTTTACTTATTTACAGCTTCTCTTCGTGAAGTCTTTTGCTTGCTTGTCTTATCTGTTTGACTTCACTGTGTGACGACTATTGTTGTTTGGCTTCATACTACCTTCCATCTTGATCCATACTACCTAGCTGCTAATAGTCTTCGTGCTTTAGCTTCACTACTTGCTTGACTATGGCTTGTCTAGTGTAGTCTACCTTCCGCTGCATGTCAATAGGTTCATTTCTATCGTTTGTCTTTGAAACTCCCATGTTTTGAAGACTTGCATAAAAATCGCCTATTCACCCCCCCTCTAGTCGATAACTAGCACTTTCAGAGATGCTTGGCGTTGATCCTCAAGAGCCAACGGCCGGCCGTCTCCGCTCTGGTAAGTGACCGACGGTACACCCACTAGAGGAGACACTCCTCCTCGTTAGGCCCCGGCATCATGCGGCGGCGGCGGGCTGAATACGTAGCTGAGTCAGACACGGCGCCCATCTCCCTTGCCCTCTGCCTCTCGTGGCGGGCGCGCGCGTGCCTCCGATTCTGGAGTCCGCATCCGCGCTGCCGACGGAGTGGGCACTAGGACCCACCGCTGCCTGCGCGGAGCAGTGGCCGGGGTTGGAGGAGGCCGTCGGGCGGGCGGTGCCGCTTGAGCTGCCCTCGCAGATCCACGCGCAGAGTGGGAAGGGGCAGTGTCGGTGCTGCGGTGATGGGCGACAGGCGGCATCACACTTGAATCGGAGCTGTCGCCTTATCGACTCATCGGCGCTCTGGCGCGATACAGAGCACCAGCTCGTCCTCGTCTCCAGAGATGTCGTCGGAGTGGCTGCCGGTGCTGGAATGATGGAAATATGCCCTAGAGGCAATAATAAAATGGTTATTATTATATTTCCTTAATCATGATAAAGGTTTATTATTATGCTAGAATTGTATTGACCGGAAACTTAAATACATGTGTGGATACATAAACAAATACCGTGTCCCTAATGAGCCTCTACCAGACTAGCTCGTTGATCAAAGATGGTTAAGGTTTCATAACTATAGACATGAGTTGTCATTTGATAACGACATCACATCATTAGGAGAATGATGTGATGGACAAGACCCAACCGTTAGCATAGCATATGATCGTTCAGTTTTATTGCTACTGTTTTCTTAATGTCTAATACATGTTTCTTTGACCATGAGATCATGCAACTCCTGGACTCCGGAGGAATGCCTTCTGTGCCATCAAACATCACAACGTAACTGGGTGATCATGAAGGTGCTCTACAGGTATCTCCGAAGGTGTCTGTTGAGTAGGCATGGATCGAGACTGGGATTTGTCACTCCGTATGACGGAGAGGTATTTCTGGGCTCTCTCGGTAATACATCATCACAAGAAGCTTGCAAGCAAAGTGACTAAGGAGTTAGTTACAGGATGATGTATTACGAAACCAGTAAAGAGACATGCCGGTAACGAGATTGAACTAGGTATGGAGATACGGACGATCGAATCTCGGGCAAGTAACATACCGACAGACAAAGGGAACTACGTATGTTGTCATAAAGGTTCAACCGATAAAGATCTTCGTAGAATATGTAGGAACCAATATGGGCATCCAGGTCCCGCTATTGGTTATTGATTGGAGAAGCGTCTCGGTCATGTCTACATCATTCTCGAACCCGTAGGGTCCGCACGCTTAACGTTCATTGACTATATAGTATTATATGAGTTATGTTTGTTGGTGACCGAATGCTGTTCGGAGTACTGGATGAGATCATGAACATGACGAGGAGCTCCGGAATAGTCCGGAGGTGAAGATTGATATATGGGATAATAGTGTTTGGTTTCCGAAAGGGTTTCAGAATTCATCGGAGGAGGTTTCGGATGTTTCCCGAAATATTCTGGTGCGAGAACACTTTATTTGGGCCAAGGGGTAAAGCCCACAGGGCTTTAGGAAGGTGCAAAAGGAAGTTTTGCGGAGGCTAGAGGCCAGAAGGCAGGGACCCTGACGTTTGGTCCTGGAGTCCGAGAAGGACTCTTGCCTTGGGTGCCAAACCGACTTTGAGGAGGCTCTTTCTCCAAGAAATGACCCCAGGGCTCAACATATAAATAGAGGGGCCGGGCTAGCACCCGAGAGACATCAAGATTCACCAAGCCATGTGCCGGCAACCCCGCCCCTCTAGTTTATCCTCTGTCATAGTTTCCGTTGTGCTTGGCGAAGCCCTGCGGAGATTGTTCTTCACCACCACTGTCACCACGCCATCGTGCTTCCGGAACTCATCTGCTACTTCGCCCCTCTTGCTGGATCAAGAAGGCGAGGACGTCATCGAGCTGAACATGTGCTAAACGTGGAGGTGTCATGCGTTCGGTACTTGATCGGTACGGACCGTGAAGGTGTATGACTACATCAACCACGTTGATAAACGCTTTCGCTTAGCGATCTACAAGGGTATGTAGATGCTCTCCCCCTCTCGTAGCTATACATCTACATGGATAGATCTTGCGTGTGCGTAGAATTTTTTGTTTTCCATGCAACGTTCCCCAACAGTGGTATCAGAGTCAGGTCTATGCGTAGATGATATCCACGAGTAGAACACAAAGGAGTTGTGTGCGGTGATGTTCATACTGCTTACCACCAATGTCTTATTTTGATTCAGCAGTATTGTGGGATGAAGCGGCCCAGACCAACCTTACATGTCCACGTACATGAGACCGGTTCCACTGACTGATGCAACTTGTTTTGCATAAGGTGGCTGGCGGGTGTCTGTTTCTCTCACTTTACTTGAATCGAATTTGACTATGGCCGGTGAAAGTGCAACTAATCCCTGGGTAGTTTTGGTAATTATTAACAACATATAGCTCATTGAACTAATATTCTTTCAAGATAATCATTTCAAAAAGTTCAATGATTGGCATGGCATGGACTAGGAATGTGGACCCCTCAAAATGCTAAGGACACATATTGGCTCAAGCTCAAGACTCTACATTTTCATTTTAGTGATCCAAGATCACATTGAGTCCATAGGAAAAGCCAATACTATTAAAAGGGGATGAGGTGTTGCTTAATGGCTTGCTTGCTCAAAGTGCTTAGTGATACGCTCCAAAGCCCTCAACCACTTTCTCAATTCCACATATGTACTAAACCAAGAGTCAAACTCGGCCCCACCGATTTGATCTATCCGGCGCCACCGAGTTCATTTGACAAAGCCACTGCCAGAAACCCTAATCAGTTCGGTCTCACCGATAGGGATCTCGGTCTCACCGAGATGGGATTGCAAACTCTCTGTTTCCCTTCGTAACATTTCGGTCTAACCAAGACGAGCGATCGATCCCACCGAGTTCACAATGCAAACTCTCTATTTCCTCTTCGTAATGTTTCGGTCTCACCGAAATGAGCGATCGGTCCCACCGAGTTTGCCTGACCAACTCTCTGTTTGCCTATTACAAAAATCGGTCTCACCGAGATTACATTATGCCCTAACCCTAACCACCGAGTTGACATGTTGGTCCCACCGAAAAGCCTAACATTCACATTTAACTAAATCGGTCTGATCGAGTTTCAGTATCCGGTCCCACCGAGTTTGGTAAATTGTGTGTAACGGTTAGATTTTGTGTGGAGGCTATATATACCCCTCCACCCTTCCTCCATTCGGGGGGAGAATCATCAGAACGTGCCTACACTTCCGGCATTCATTTTCTGAGAGAGAACCACCTACTCATGTGTTGAGACCAAGATATTCCAATCCAACCACAAGAATCTTGATCTCTAGCCTTCCCCAAGTTGCTTTCCACTCAAATCATCTTTTCACCAAATCCAAATCTGTGTGAGAGAGAGTTGAGTGTTGGGGAGACTATCATTTGAAGCACAAGAGCAAGGAGTTCATCATCAACACACCATCTATTACCTTTTGGAGAGTGGTGTATCCTAGATTGGTTACGTGTCACTTGGGAGACTCCGTCAAGATTGTGGAGTTGAACCAAGGAGTTTGTACGGGCAAGAAGATCGCTTACTTCATGAAGATCTACCCTAGTGAGGCAAGTCCTTCGTGGGCGATGGCGATGGTGGGATAAACAAGGTTGCTTATTCGTGGACCCTTCGTGGGTGGAGCCCTTTGTGGACTCGCACAGCCGTTACCCTTCGTGGGTTGAAGTCTCCGTCAACATGGATGTACGATAGCACCACCTATTGGAACCACGCCAAAAATCTCCGTGTCTACATTGCGTTTGCTCCCTCCAAACTCCTCCCCATTTACCTTCATATGCAATGAATTACATTCCGCTGCTATACTCTTAGAATTGCATGTGTAGGTTGATTGCTTGACTTGTGATAAGTTACTAAAATCTGCCAAGACTTAAAAATGGGAAAAGGCTAGATTTTTATTTGGTCAAGTAGTCTAATCACCCCCCTCTAGACATACTTTCGATCCTACAAGTGGTATTAAAGCTTTGGTCTCCATTTGCCTTGATTTCCATAGCTTTGGTGATCATAGCCTTGGTTTCACGACCTAGGAGAGTATGGCGTCTAGCGAGGGAAATTACCATCGTAGAGGTCCTTACTTTGATGGTACTAATTTTGCTAGTTGGAAGCATAAGATGAAAATGCATATTCTTGGACATAACCCCGCCATTTGGGCTATTGTGTGTATTGGCTTGCAAGGTGAATTCTTCGATGGGAGAGAACCGAATCGTGAAGCTACCGCAGAAGAATTGAAGATGTTGCAAAACAATGCTCAAGCTTGCGATATCCTCGTCAACGGATTGTGCCCCAAAGAATTCAACAAAATCATCCGTCTTGAGAATGCAAAGGAGATTTGGGATACTTTGATTGATATGCACGAAGGTACCGACTCCGTCAAGGAATCCAAATTGGATGTGCTTCAAAGTCAGCTTGACAAGTTCAAAATGAAGGATGGTGAAGGTGTCGCTGAAATGTACTCTTAGATTGCTCTCATCACAAATGAGATTGCCGGCTTAGGAAGTGAAGAGATGACCGACAGATTCATCATCAAGAAGATCCTAAGAGCCTTGGATGGAAAATATGACACCGTGTGCACATTGATCCAAATGATGCCCAATTACAAAGATCTCAAGCCAACGGAAGTCATTGGTAGAATTGTTGCTCATGAGATGTCACTCAAAGATAAAGAAGAGCTTCACAACAAGTCTAGTGGTGCTTACAAAGCCTCGTGTGATGCTCCTACATCATCAAGTGAGAAACAAGCCTTCAATGAAGAGTTGAGCCTAATGGTGAAGAACTTCAACAAGTTCTACAAAAGTAGAAGCAAAGAAAGAAGTTACAAGTCAAGGTCCTACAATGACAAAAGATCTTCTAGTCGTGAGCGTAATTGCTACAATTGTGGAAGACCCGGACACTATTCCAATGAGTGTACGACTCCCTACAAAAGAAGAGAAGACTCATCTAAAAAGATAAGAAAAAGAGAAGAATCACCTCCAAGAGAGAGAAGGAATAGAGATGATCGTTATGAACGAAGAACCTCTCGCAAAAGCAAGGATTCGGAAAGGAAGGACAAGTCATCAAGGAGCTACACAAAACAAAGACATCAAGCTCATGTTGGTGAGTGGGTATCTGGCTCCGACTCCAACCATCACTCCGAGAGAAGTTATCACTCCGACTCCGTATGTACTCAAGATGAAGGTGTTGCTAGTCTAGCACTTGTGTAAACCAACTCCTATGACATATTTGACTCACCAAATGAAGGAATTGGAAGATGCTTCATGGCTAAAGGCCCAAAGGTATCACACCCCGAGTATGTTGATTTGAATAGTGATGAAGATGATTTGCTAGGTGATGATGGTTGACTTGTTGACAACTCTAGTGAAGAAAATTATGATGAACTTGCTATTAATCATGGTAATCAAGATAAAACGAATGAAGATGATAAGAAGGAGATTGAGCGTCTAACTAAAGAACTAAACACTCTTAAGTTAGCTCATGAAACTACCTTAGAAGACCATCCAGAGCTTTTAAAGACTCATGAGAAGCTACGCTTTGAGAAGCTCAACCTAGAGCAAAAGCATGGGTTCTTAAAAGGAATCAATGATGATCTTCGTAAGAAAAGTTCTTCTTACATTGCCAAGCGTTTACTCTTGTCTACTTACATGCCACAAGTAAAATCTAGCAACAAGAGCAAGAAAGATTCTTCTTCTAGTAGTAACAATAATCATGCTAAATCCAATATTGTTTATTCTAGTAGTTCTCTTGATTCCACTAATGATTCTCTTAGCCAAGTTACACTTGAGCAAGAAAATAGCTTATTGAAGGGAATTATAGAGAAAGGTGTTTACAAGAGCCTTGCCGAAAGTAAGCAATTTGAGGAAATTGTACGCAAGCAAGGAAGGCACCGGCAGAATCAAGGTGTTGGTTTTGAACGAAAGTTCAATGCCAATGGAGTTGAGTGGGAAGAAGATCAATACCCCAAGACGAAGTTTGTTACTCAACAAGATAAGTATGATCCTACTTCCTTCGAGGGGACACAAGCTCAAGATGATCTTCCACCATAAGACCACAAGCAAAAAGGCAAGGAAAAGCTTCAAGAGGAGATTGATGCATTTGAAGTAGCTCCTAAGGCCTTGGTCAAGTGGGTTCCCAAGACTACATCAAGTTCTACTTCCTCAAGTACGACTACAACTCCAAGGATTCCCATCAAGATGATGTGGATCCCGAAGAAGAAGAACTAGAGAGTTCTTGAGGGTGACTCCTCCAACATACTTCACTCATATCATTTTGGCGAGAACAAGTGCAATCAACTTCCACTTCTTGCACTAGTTCAAGGAGTTACGAACCCTCTTGTTGGCAAGTCAAGGGACAAGGTAACCTAATGATTTCATGGACATCATCATGTGTGTACTTCACTCTATGTCTATGGATACCCTTGTTTGTTCCTTGTGGGACTAACCCATGTAGGTATAGAAAGTGCAACTCACTCCAATGGATTGGTCCAAATGATCTACATCAACATTGAACATCCACGTCTTCAACATCTACTATCGGCGTCCTGGGAACGGGGGTCCCTAGACTTGCCTGCCTGCGGCCCACAGCGTGGCTCCACCAGTGGCCCTGTACGGCCCATCTTCACGGGCAAACACTCAAGACCCTCGCGAGGGGCCAAGCCTCGCGAGGTGGACAACACAAGACCTCCTCAGGGGCTGCCTCACCAGGCTGGCTCGCGAGGGGCGGAGAGATCAAGGCAAGGGACACCTCGCGAGGTTTCCATGACGCAAGCCATGACGACTGGCACCAGGCGGGCGCCAGCGCGCACAGTGTCCTCGTTTCCTCTTTGGTGCTAAAGGGACAAGCACAGGCGAGGAGTCCCGAGGCATCAGGCAAAGGTTTCCATATCGGTGCAACAAGACCAAGACCAGCAGGACGGCAGGACATAGTTCATCATGGAGCCCAAGACGGCGTCACCACCAGAGCCTTTGGCAGGCGAAGACCACCTTTAATCAGGGTGACTTGTACTAGTTGTCTCCCTTTGAAATTGGCTGTTGTGGCATCCCTTCCCGCTCAATATTTGGGGAGAGGACCAGGGCCTCTATAAATAGGACTAGCCACCACCATAGGAAGGGATCATCTTGGATCGGAGCCATTCCATCCATAGCCTCACACAAGTTCACCAAGCACAAGAACACCTCTCCTCAGGAGGCTGCTCTTCCCTTGTACTGTTCATCCTCAGCCCAAGAGGCAATCCATCCCACCACACTGGAGTAGGGTATTACACCACATCGGTGGCCCGTACCAGTATAAACTCTTGTGTCTCTCTTTCTGCGGGTTCGTCGAGCTAGGCCTTGCGATTCGGTGAGAGCGATCTTGGGAGGGAGAGATCTTCGTGCGCACCCCAGTGTTCGAACCTCAAGGGTTTTGTCAAAACCCGAAATCCGACATTTGGCGCGCCAGGTAGGGGTGCGCTGAAGCTTTCCTCTCGTCAATCCGCGTTTCGCCACTCCACTAAGTTCATGGCCGACGCTCGCCGAGCCCGCGCTGAGCACCGGGCCGCCCTCGTTGCCCGTGTCGCTCAGAAAGCTCCTGTCGGCGGGCCTCCCCGCCGTTCCCCGTCACCCGCCGCCAACGCCGTCACCGGCCCAGCGGGAAACGAGCAGCAGGCGTCCTCGCTGCACCCCTCAGTACGGCAGGACGGCCGCACCGCCACTCCGTCACTAACCCCAGCCGGCTCGTCGTCTCACGCTCGTCGCGCTCCCGTGGACGCGTAGGCCGCGCTGCTTATGGCACGCGAGCTCCTGCGCTACCGTCCGGTCGGCGACCTCTATGAGGACTGGCTGGACCGCGTCGCTGAGCTCGTCAGCGCTGCAGGGGGCTCCCCCGCGCCATCCCTCTCGCTGCCTCGCCCTCCGCCAGCTGCGGGCGACGTGGCTCATGGAGCGCCTCCACCACCTCAGCCCCAAGACGGCGTTCTGGCGCCGAGGCGCGCGGCTCCCCGACACGACCCTCCGCGTCGGGCGCCCGCGCGAGAAGAAGGAAGCTGCCAAGAAGTTCCCCGACTGCAAGAAAATGCTCCACCGCTCCCGGCACCGCCACGTCAGGATCGCTTGCCGCGGCAGGGCCACGCGCCACTCGCCGTGGCGGCGCGGCGACACCAAGATCAAGCTCCGCCTCCACGACGGGCCCCGGTGGCCACAGCAGGCTGCCGCGCCTTCACTCCTGAGCTGCGTAGCGTCGCCTGGCCGGGCAAGTTCAAGCCAGACCTACCTCCTTGCTACAACGGCACCCTCGACCCCACAGAGTTCCTGCAGCTGTACGAGCTGAGCATCGAGGCGGCCAACAGCGATGAGAAAGTCATGGCGAACTGGTTCCCCATGGCTCTCAAGGATGGCGCTCGCTCGTGGCTCCTAAACCTGCCCCCGGGCTCGATCTCCTCCTGGGATGAGATGCGTGACCGCTTCGTCGCCAACTTCCAGGGCACTCGCGACCGCCCTCCGGCCATGGGTGACCTACGCCGCGTGAGGTAGCAGCCAGGGGAGACCCTGCAGAAGTACATCCAGCGCTTCAACAACGTTCGCCTCAAGATCCCCAAGGTCACGGACGAGGCCATCATTTCGGTGTTTTTCGATGGCGTCCGCGACGTCAAGATGAAGGAGGAGCTCGCCATCAACGAGGAGCTATGCACGGCTTTGGAGCTGTTCAACCTGGCGACCAAGTGCGCAAGAGCTGAGGAGGGGCGCCTTTCCCTCCTCGAGCTCCCAGCTACCAACCCGAGGAGAAGAAAGCCAAGGCCAAGGACGTGAAGCGCAAGGGAGTAGCCGTTCTCGCGGCGGAGCCAGACACGAAGCGCGGCCGGGACCACCCCGAGTCATCCAAGAGCAGCCGACCGTTCTGCGCCTTCCACAACGTACACAGCCACAACACCAATGGCTGTCAAGAACTCAGGGCCATTCGAGATGGACGCTTCAGTCGACGCCCCGAGCGCAACGACCGGGGCTACGACCGAGGAGGAGGACAAGGCGGAGGATGCTGCGACGACCACGGCCCTCGTCAGGAGTGGCATGACCGGCCTCGCGAGGACCGCTGGCAGGACCAGCCTCGCGAGGGCGCGTGGAGGGATTAGCCTCGCGAGGACCGCCCCCAGGGCAAGGCTGGTCTTCCTCCGCTGCCGCCGCCACCAAAAAGGAACGACGACCACCACCAGGACAAGGGGGCTGGGGGCTTCCAGGAACCGCGTGCTATCGCCTGCATTTTGGGCGGAGCTCAAGCCCCAGCCTCTCAACGCATCTTCAAGCAGTTTGCTCGCGAGGTGAATGCAGCCCTTCCCAGGCTCGAGGCCACGCGCCCGCTCAGGTGGTCCAAGTGCGCCATCACTTTTAGCTCGGCGGACCAGCTCAAGTGCGCGGCCACCGCTGGCGCCCTCCCAATGCTCTGCTCACCCGTCATCAGCAACGTGTAAGTCACCAAGACCCTCATCGAGGGCGGCGCAGGGCTTAACGTCCTGTCCGTCGAGATGTTCGACAGCCTCCAAGTGCCATATGATCAGCTTCAGCCTACCAAGCCCTTCTCAGGAGTGACCGACGGCTCCACCACCCGATAGGGCAGGTCCGCCTCCCTGTCACCTTTGGGCAGCGCGACAACTACCGCACCAAGCTCATCGACTTCGACGTTGCTCACATTCGTCTATCGTACAATGCCATCCTTGGATATCCGGCCCTGGCCAAGTTCATGGCGGTGACCCACCACGACTACAACGTCCTCAAGATGCCAGGAAGCGGCGGGATCATCACCATCCCCTGCGAAGAAAGAGATGCAGTGTGCTCCCTCGAGTGCGCCTTCCAAGCTGCGTCAATCAAAGACCCCAATGACAACGCAGCGCTATACCCTCCTGAGGCCGTCCCCAAGAAGAAGAAGAAGCAGCTACTCCGCACAGGGCCTCAGGGATGCGGCGCCTTTGGCGGTGCGGCATCAGGATTGGCGCCCACGCCTGGGGCGCCTCCCTCCCTCGCATAGGAAGGCGCGCCCGGCGCCCTCCTCGGGCAGGGCTCGGGGGCTCTCTTCTGGAGGGCCTCAGACCTAGCCCACATCACGAGGGAGGCACTCGGGTACCACATGGAGGCGTGCTTCGCCGCACGTTTCCCTCAGGAGGGCACCGGGCGAGGAGCGCCTGGTGCTCAGGAGTTCATCACCAAGGTCACTCAGGAGCTGCAGGATGCGAGAGCCATGCGCGGCAACCGCCGCCCACCTGGCTCGGCCCCCCATCTGGGCGAGGATGGCGCGCTGCGCGTCTGCATCGGCATCCCAGGGCTCAACAGGGCCGCTTCTCAGGAGCTCTTCTGGCCTTCGCACGTGGGATGCTGCGAGGGCCCACCTCACAGCTATGTTCTCATGCCATTCGGTCTGTCGAGCGTGGCAGCCGCCTTCTAGCACAACCTGCAGACCGTCCTGGCGGCTCAGGAGGCCAGGCATCACGCAGTCCTGACGGAGATGGAAACGGTCCTCAAGGAGCCGCCCGGACCCCTAGAGCCTCCCGAGGCTCAGGGCCCCGGTGGCTCGTTAGGAGCAACCCCTTCGCCATGCATCTTTAGCTGCCCCAACACCCCTTCGTCGGCGGATCAGGTGACATTTTCCAAGTTTATTTAGCTGGGAGCGCCCCTCGGGCTGCATCATTCCCAGGCCACATGGCCTTGTCCCTGCGGCATGTATCCTTCTGCATCTTTAGCATTACCTTGCTGGGGCGCCTGTCGGGTGGTAGGTGCGACATATGCCAACGGGTGGCTTATCATTGTGGGAGCTAGTAAGACATCGCCGGTGCCTGGAAACGGGATAAGGCGAAGACATGCACGCCGGCGGATCTTACCCAGGTTCGGGGCTCTCCGTGGAGATAACACCCCTAGTCCTGCTCTGCGGGGTCTCCGCATGATCACTAGATCAATACAAGTAGCTACAAGTGCTCCTTGAGCTGTTTGGCTAGGGGAAGAAGAAGGGCAAGGCTAGCTCTCCTTTTCTCTCTATGTGGTGTGTGAAACTATGTGAGCTCAACCCTTTGCATGGGTGTCCCGGGGGGTTTATATAGGCCTACCCCCCAGGGGTACAATGGTAATCCGGCTGGGCGCGGGTCCCAGCCGTCAGTGTCTGTGCTCGCTGGCTTCTCTGCCGGCCATTGGGGCCCGCCGACTGGTGGGTCCCGCCGGCTGCCAGCCTCTTGGCCGACAGGCCGGCCCCACCGCTTGGGGGCCTTGTCGGCGGCTGGTTACTGTTGCCTCGCCCCTGATGACGAGGGCTTTGTCGAGGTAAGCGTGGCTACAGTGCCGCCGCCTTGCGGGCTCTCACTGTAGCCTCACCTCGTCTTGTCTCCTTAATGATGCACATGTTTCGAGGGAGGAAGGTAGCCGGCTATTGGGAGCCGGCTATGCCCCCGGCCGACTAGGGGAGGCCGGGCCGCCTTCGAGTGTCTCTCTGGCTAAAGGGGCCCGCCGCCCGCGAGCCGTACTGGCGCCTGTCGTGGGTGACGTCGAGGTCAACATGGCTACAGTGCCGCGCTGGATGGGGGATGGCTGACCCGTACGGCGCCCTGTGGCCATGCATGTTCCGGGATTCGGGGGTAGTGGGCTGTACTGCGGCCACGCCCCGTCTTATCACCGTTATGTGGGTGTAGCCCTGGTGGGTGCAGTCTTGGCCGGCTTCTGGGAGTCGGCTCTCTTCATGGCCGGCTTCTGGGAGTCGGTCCTCTTGGGGCCGGCTTCCTGGAGTCGGCCATCTCGTAGCTTTCTTCGGGAAGGTTTTTGAGGCCGGGTCGCCTTCTGGTAGTCGGCCCTGGGGATAGCCGGTCAGAGGAAGGCGGCCCCATGCTCTGGATGCTTGAAGGCTCGGAGGGCCTGATAATTTTTTGAAGAGCCAGGGGGAGTCGGTTAGGCTACCAGTGGCCATTTACTCCGACAGTAGTCCCTGAAGCTGGTTGGGCTTCGAGGCTGAGAGGAGGTCGAGAAGCTCGGTCAGCTTCTTATCTTGACGAGCTAGCAGCTGGGAGTCGGCTTCGGTTGGGCGCGCCGTCTTGGCTAAATTTCTAAAGTCGGAAGGCGGGAGTCAGTTGGTGCGCGCGCCGGGCTGCGGGCCGGCCGCTCACCGCCCACGAACCATGTGGCATCCTCCGGATGAAAAAAGCCTGCCAACCCACGCGCGCGACAGGACGTCGCCGCAGGCCGGGGGCCCACCACTCCTACGCCTAGGCCCAGGCGCGGATTCTCTGTGGCCCAAAGCTGGCCGCACGCCTTCCGGCGGCGGTTTCTGCACGCCGTTTAGGGCGCAATAATCGCAGGACGTGGGGGAGTGGGCGCAGTTAATCCCACGTTCCCCCCCACGCCTCGCCTCCTCGGCTTCGCCGCACGAGGCTATAAGTAGGGGGAGGAGGGGAAGCGGCAGACACTCGCACGCTCCTCCTCTCTCCGCCATCTTCTTCCTCCTCCTTTCCATCGCAGCAGCATCTCGCCGCCGCGCCGTCCCGCCAATCTTCGCACCACCCCGCAGCTTTGCCGCCGCGGGGCCGTGCTTCCTCAGCCGCCGCATCCTTTCTCGCCGGCTTCTCGCCACCATGCAGTACGCGCGAAGACTGGGACGGCTCCAACGTTCATATGGACCACATCGACTTCCTCCGCAAGACGCGACGGTTGCCCGACAAAGACCAGGTACGGGTCCATCTCGCGCCGGAGAAGGAGATCACGCCGGCGCCGGAGGAAGGCGAGCGGGTAATCTTTCGCTCGCACTTCCTGCGCGGCCTCGGTCTGCCCGCGAGTGCCTTCTTCCGCTCCTTCCTCGAGTTCTATCAACTCCAGCCGCACCACCTCACCCAGAACACGGTGGTGCTGCTGTCCGCCTTCGTCACTCTGTGTGAGGGATTTCTTGGAGTTCTCCCCACCCTCGAGCTCTGGGGGGAATTCTTCCAAACCAAGCTCGACACCTGCATGCAGGGCGTGCCAGCTCAGAGCGGCGCCTTCATCGCGAGGCGGAGGCCGGCAGCCGACAACCCCTTCCCCGTCATCACGCTGATCCAGTCGGTGAAGCACTGGCAGAAGTCGTACTTCTACGTGAAGAACGTCGCCCCACAAGGCGACTACGTCAACCTGCCGGCTTACATAGCCGGCCCGCCGGCTGGGAGGCGGCCCCAGTGGTCCTATCGGGCCGTGACGCTGTTGCCGGCTGGAGCCGCGGCCGTCGCCCGACTCCGCGTAATGATCCAGTCGGAGGGCCTGACTGGGTCCGACCTACTGGCCGCCTTCGTCGCGCGCCGGGTGCTTCCGCTTCAAAGCCGCCCTCATCTGATCTGTCAGATGAGTGGCCAACTCGATTCGAGTCGGATGTGCACCAAGGATATGCCTCACGACGAGGTGGCTCATATGGTGAATTATCTTGCGAACTGCAAGCTCTCCGCAGAGTGGCGGTTTGGCAAGGAGCCGTACTCCCGTACTCATCCCCCGCCTATGGTATACTTTCTTTATCCTTTCTTCTCTTAGTTTTGTCGCCAAGTTTTTCTTGGCCGACTCTGACCAGTCGGCACGTCTTGGCAGAGCCCTCTCCTTCGACCTGCGGCCGGGTCGGGGGCGGATCGCCGATTTCTCCCCAACCGGGCGGAGCATGACTTGGGGGCGGCCGCCATGGACGACAACACCGAGGCGGGAGGCGGCGAAGCAAGCGGCTCCGGGCTTGGAGCCAGCTTCGACGACTGGCCGAATGACGATGAGACGGAAGTCGTCCCGCGCCGCCAGCCGGCGTCCGGCCATGGCGCGGGTTCCTCCGCCGCGCCGCCTGCTCGGGGCGGCGCGCAGAAGCGCCGGGCCGCGTCGGGCTTGTTTGGCAGTCGGCAGAAGAAGCCCAAGGGCGGGGCGGTGGCGACCAGACGGGATGAGGCGGCCGCGAAGGCGGCCCGCTTCCGCAAGGTGGTGAAGCAGCCGCAGACGGTGTCGGCGTAAGTGTAGATTCTCTTGCATACTATTTCTTCTTTTCTTGTCGATTTCTGAATCCTTGTCTTGTCTCAAAAATCAGGGCTCCGCTTTCTCTTGAGCGGGTTGCTGCCACCTCCGTGGTTGGATCGCCGGGAGGATCCGGGAGCACCCGCCGTGTGGACCCCCGCGCCGAGCTTCAAGCGGCGACGGAGCAAAATGCGCGGGAGGCGCGGGAGGAGCGGGAGGCGGAGGAGCTGAGGGCGGCTGCCGCCAAGGCGGCACAAGAGGAGGAGGAGTCGGCGAAGGCGCGTGCCGACGCGGCGGCCAAGGCCCAGGCGGAGGCTGCAGCCGCGGCGACAGCGGAGGGGGCCTTGCTTGTCACCTCCCTGCGTGTCGCGGCGCCCGAGATCTCAGAGCCCCCGCCGGAGGGAGCCGGCGGCGAGCTGCCGGGGTTGGAGAGGGAGGACGACGTTGTCATCCAGGAGAGGGAGGCGGCACCGTCCTCGCCGACCGGGATGGCCCAAGGCAGCCGGCCTAACATGCCGCCTGCGCAATCGGCTGGGGGCGAGCCGGCCGTGAGGACGGACCTGGTGGTCTAGTCGCCCTCGCGCCAGCGCGCGGGGAAGGCAACCTCGGCTCCGGACCCATAGAAGGCTGCGGGCTCCAGCTCGTCGGCCCAGGACGTGGAGGCGGCCAGCACCAGCTCGGGGTGGACGCCAGGTGGTGGGACGGCCATGGTGAATGTGGCGGCGCAAGAAGTCTGGAACCGGCTTCAGTCCCAGGCCGCAGTGCTGAGGCAATACAATGACGAGTTCCTCGCGACGTGGGCGGCCATTCGGGTAAGTCTTCCCATTTTTGCTTTTTGATCTTGGTTTCTTCTGTGGGGGCGCGTTAGCGCACCCACTGGGTGTAGTCCCCGAGTTCCGAGTCGGCTGCTGAGCAGGCGGCTTGGATCTTCTTAGCGGGCTTTGTTTGCTATCTTGTTCTCATTCGCTTCTCTGTCTGACTTGCAGGACTATCACAACCTCCGTGCGGCTGCCTGCAACTCCCAGGCTCGGGAGCTGATCCAGAAGAATGCTGGTCTATCTAAGAGCCGGGGTAAGTGCTTCATCTTTTATCTCACGTGGGGCCGCGTCAGCGCACCCACTGGGTGTAGTCCCCGAGATTCGGGCCGACTGCTGAGCAGTCGGGTCGGATCTTTCTTGACGACTTCTTTCTTATTGCTTTTTTCTTCTCTGCCATATCTGCAGCGGCCAACGCCAAACTGAGGGAGCAGCTGGGTGGGACTCAGGCCACCTTCGCGCTAAGGAAGCCGAGTTCGACGCCTTGGCCCAGGAGCGTGACCGCCTGGTCAAGAAGCTGGCCGACCAGGAGGAGAGCCACAAGGCGGCCCTAAAGGCGGTGCGGGATAGCGAGGCCACTCTCCAAGCCGAGTATGAGACCGAGGCGGCGAGCTGGGCCGAGGCGAGGCAGTCGTTGATCAACGGCTACGGCCAGATCGAAGACTTGGTTGACGGTAGGCTGCCCTCTTCTTCATTCCTTGCTTGCCGCTTGCTGTTTGGTTCACTCTCTGACTTGGTATTTTTCTCTTCTTTCTCTTTCTTTCTTGTGCAGAGTACTTCCCTGGCTACTCTACTGCCGCCAACCAGGTCGTCGAGGCCCACCGCGAAGCGCAAAGGCAGGCTGGCGCCAAGATCGCGCCGAACGCTCGCCGGTCGCTTGAGGAACAGCTCCTGGCGATTCAAGCCCGCCTCCAGCCGGCTCACCGCATGCTCCGCCGGCTTCAGCGTGTTGGGGCGCAGGTGCTGGCCGCTCTCTGGCCCGGCGAGGTGATTCCCCACACCCCCAGTCGGACTGCCGACTGGCTGGAGGTGGCGGCCGGCCGCTTCGAGGCCTGGAAGGCTTCTGCGGCTCGGTCAGGAGCCAGGCGGGCGCTGGAGTTCGTCAAGGCCTCGTATCCTGAGATGAGCTTGGTCCAGCTGGCCACCTGGCGGCAGGAGGCCGACACGGAGCTGGAGCCGATGCAGCCGGCTATCATCCAGCGAGCCTCGGTGATCGCCGACTACACTGACACCAGCGCCTTTGCTCCCGAGGTGGATGACAACGGCGTTGCCCAGCCGGAGGAGTGGTTCGGGCTGAACCCGGCAGATGGCGAGGACTGGGCGGAGGAGATCGACTCCAGCGATGAGGGCGAGGAGGAGGAGGGTGAAGACGCCGCGCCAGATGGTGGAGCAGCCGACCAGCCTCAGCTTGACCGTGCCTCCAGCAACAAGGCGCGTGCGAGCGCACCGCCCGCAGCCGGCGATGATCAAGCTAAGACTCGCCAGCCGGCCACTCCTCCAGCCGGCGCTGCCGTCTCCACCGACCGGCCCGGCTCCCCTGCTGCGCCCTTAGTCTAATCTGCTGCCTCTACTTTCCTGTTTTATTACTCTTGGAACAATATTTTGTTAAGTTTGCACAGTTCCACCCACTGGGGTTGTATTCGAACTATATTGACTGCCGACCTGTTGAAGGCCTTTATGTGTAAATATAATCATGCATGTGTTTGGCTTTCCATTGTTCTTTGCTTTTCATCCTTAGGCTGTTTCCTTTGCCGCCCTCCCTTGGTTGCCGCCTTCCCAGCCGGACAGCTGCTCTGCAGTCTGTGGCTGGAGAAGTGCTTGCCCGGTTGGGAGGGCAAGTACCCTAGCTTTGTTGGATTGTAGCGAAGTGACTGGGAAGCGGGCCAGCCGGCTGTTTTGACAGCCGGTAGGCGTGGTTGGAGGCCGGCTTGCGTTATATAAGTTTGCTAGTCTTTAGCCGTTTTTCGTGTGGGCATCCTTTCTGCCTTTGGCTCTTGCCAGTCGGACAGTCGGTTCTTTGAGCTGCGACTTACAACAAGAGAGGGCTCGGGTGCTAGCACACTACTTGTCTGACTTCAGGTAGAACTTTTAGTATAACTCAAGGCGGCCAGTCCCCGGGCCGACTAGTCGAACCCGATGCCAGATAGAGAATCAAATGCAATAGTACATTCATGGGTATGACACTCGTCATTCATAGATAAAGGAGGGCAGTCCCCGAGTGCGCCTCGGGGGGCCCATTGTCTTGTACTTAATACAAAAAGGTAGCATGATACATACTGCTTTTAACTGTAAAATCTTCTCAGGAGATTGGCGTTCCATGGTCGTTCCGACTCCTTGCCGGAATCATCCCTCTTGCGTGCTCTCGGCTTCTGTGCGTCGATCAGGTAATAGGAGTCGTTGCCTAGGGCCTTGCTGACGACGAAAGGGCCTTCCCAAGGGGCCGAGAGCTTGTGCTGGCCGGCTGTTTACTGGATCAGCCGGAGCACAAGATCGCCCTCTTGGAAGGATCTTGGCTTGACCTTCCGGTTGTGGTAACGGCGCAAACCTTGCTGGTAGATGGTGGACCGGCTGAGTGCTAACAGCCGACCTTCTTCCAGCAGATCGACGCCATCTTCTCATGCTTCCTTGGCCTCCGCCTCCGTGTACATGGTGACCCGAGGTGAGTCGAACTCGATGTCAGTTGGGATGACAGCCTCGGCACCATATACAAGGAAGAAAGGAGTGAAGCCGGTTGACTTGTTCGGGGTAGTACGCAGACTCCAGAGGACAGCCGGTAGCTCATCGAGCCAGCAGCCGGCCGAACACTCCAGTGGGACGACCAGTCGAGGCTTGATGCCGGAGAGGATGAGGCCGTTTGCTCGCTCGACCTGGCCGTTTGACTGCGGGTGGGCAACGGACGCTAAGTCCAGTCGGACGCCCTGTGTCGCGCAGAAACGTGCCAGTGCTCCCTTGGCAAAATTCGTGCCGTTGTCGGTGATGATGCTGTGTGGTATACCATACCGAGTGGTGATGTCTGCGATGAATGTCACGGCAGTCGGCCCGTTCAGCTTCTTGATTGGCTTCGCTTCAATCCACTTGGTGAATTTGTCCACGGAGGAAGTCGACGAGCTCGCCTTCCTATTTACTGTCCAGGTTTGCACCAATGACAGCAAACCTCTCTGGGTTCTCCGGGTCCAGAGGTATCTTCTTTGTCTCCTTGGCCGGCTGGAAGGAGCCCTGAGCATCATATTCCTTGGGGTTGGGGGACAAGGCCGGCTGCTTGCCGGCCATGGCCACAACTCGGTCCAGCATCTTCTTCTCTTCAGCGATCACGAGGGACTCGGCCAGTCGGCTGCTGGCTACAGCACACTCGATGGACTTCTTGTAGTCGCCGGCTACAGTGATGATCCCCTTTGAACTCGGCATCTTCATCTTGAGGTAGGCGTAGTGGGGCACAGCCATGAACTTGGCCAGGGCAGGTCGGCCAAGCAAGGCATGGTAAGGGCTTTCTAGGTCCACTACTTCGAACCAGATCGCTTCTCGGCGAAAGTGATCCTTGTCTCCGAAGAGAACATCCATCTTGATCTTGCCGATTGGGGAACAGGACAGGCCGGGTACGATGCCATGGAACACAGTCCGGCTTGGTATGAGCTGCTTCGCCTTGAGGTTCAACTTCTCCATGGTGTCGCGGTACAGTATGTTGATACTGCTTCCGCCATCAATCAGCACACGGGAGAAACGGGCAGCTCGCCTTTCCGTCGCGAGGGTGACGTCCAACACCAATGCGTAGGAGCCGGGAGACGGCATCACCTCTAGGTGATCGGCCTAGCTCCAGCTGATGGGCCTTTCAGACCAATGCATGAACTTGGGGTTGCTGGAGGCGACCGCGTTGACTTCTTGGTGCTGTCGGCACCGACTGCGCTTGTCTTTGATCTGGCTCGTGAAGACGACGTAGGCGGCGTGCTCATCTGGGAACTCATCCTGAATGGCTCCGACTGCTGGTCGAGCAGCCGGCTGCTAGGGGCTGGAGGCGGCGGGCCGGGAGGCGGAGGCGCCACCAGCCCCTCGCCCTTGGAGATCTGGGTGAGCCAGTGGCACTTCCGGGTTGTGTGATTGGATGGCTTCGCGCCGCTGTGAAACTTGCAGGGGGCATCGAGAGTTTGCTCGTAGGAGAAGGCCGGCTGCCAAGCCGGCCTACCGCCCTTCTTCTTGGGAGCGGGCCGTTCTTCGGGCTGCTCGTCTTCGTCGGTGGCCACCTGCCGACTGGTGGAGGGCGACATAGGGGCCTTGCGCTTGTGGTCGTTCTGGTAGGGGCGTCGGTTGGAGTCACCAGCTGGCGTCTTGGGAGCCGGAGCGAGCACCTTTCCAGAGGCGTCCACTCGGAGCTCGGTCTTCATCGAGGAGTCGGCCGTGGCGTACTTGGCTACTATGACCAGCAGTTCGTCGAGGGTAGCCGGCTCGTCGCAGAGGAGTCGGTGCTTGAGGAGGGTGCCCTCTCGGCACCCGGCGGTGAAGTATTCTATGGCTTGAACCTCGTGCACCCCCTCGCAGGAGTTGCGGAGCTCGGCCCAACGCGTGAGGTAGTCGCGAGTCGATTCGCTGGGCCCTTGGACGCACAAGGAGAGCTGGCGGGGCTTGGGAGGCTGCTTGTATGTGCTGGTGAAGTTGCGGACGAAGACTTCCGTGAAGTCTAGCCAGCTGTTGACGCTGTAGGGCTTGAGGCTGTTCAGCCAGGTGCGTGCCGTGCCTTGAAGCATGAGAGGGACGTACTTCACGGCAACGCGCCTGTTGCCGTTCGCTATGCTGACAACGGTAGAGTAGTCGATCAGCCAATCTTCCGGCTTCACGGAGCCCTTGTACTTGGGCGTGTCTCTGGGGAGTGAGAACCCTTTGGGGAAGGGCTCGTCACGGATGCGGGGGCCGAAGCAAGGCGGGCCGACATCATCCTCTTCTTCTAACACCAGGGATCGCGCTAGGCGGTCGATCCGGTGGCGGGCATCATTCTCGCCGACTCCTTCGCGGTGGCCTAGTCGGCCACCGAGAGTCGGATGCGTGACAAGTGGCGGGCTGGGATATCTTTCC
>NC_057808.1:345529806-345588094 GCF_018294505.1 Triticum aestivum | reverse complement strand
GCCTTGTCGTTCCACCGCTCGTCGCGCTCAATGGTGACCCGAGTCCGGCTGCAGCTAGCAGCCGACTCCTTGTCTTTCCTCGCGCGGGCGCCGCTCGCAGTCGGCGAGCGGGATGTCGCGGCATGTTCTCGGCGTGGGGGAGGACTCTCAGCGCGGGCGCTGGCTTCATGCCGTTCTGCGGCCGCGTCGATCAGCTGCTGGATGCGCCTTGTCATGTAGGGGAGCTCATCAGCCCCTAGTCCGTTCAGCTCTTCTGCGGCCGCCTGAGCGGCTCGCAGATTCTCGAGCGGCGTGGCGTAGACTGGGCGGTCTGCCCCCAGCATGCTGGCGATGGCCGCGCCGCGCTTCTTGACGATGCCGGCTCGGCTCGGCCCGCCATGAGGCGGCATACCATAGGCGGCGCGGTCGACTTTGCACTGGTGAGCCTCAGTGAGGCGTCTCATGGAGGCTATCTTCTGGCCCTCCGTGATGAGGGCGAGGCTGCGTGCCTCCAGAGTCTCGGCGTCGGCGTCGGCCGGGATGTGGACGGACAAGTCGTGCAGCACCGCTTGTAGGGCGTCGTGGGCGTTCTCGCCCGAGTCAGCGCCGTGGCTGATGACCAGCACCTCAGTGACAGCGCTGCTACCACTGTCGGCTCGAGGGAGAGGGTCGTCGAAGATCACCACGTCGGTGGGGAAGGCGTCAAGCGATGCCGTGTCGGAGTCGACAAGCATCGGGTCGGTGGAGCCGACCGACTCCAAGTCAACAGCAAGCTCACTGGAGACGTGAAGCTGGTCGAGGAGGCTGACGAGGCAGCTCTCAGGGTAGTCTGTGCCCGCGTCGGACGCGGGCTCGTCGGAGATGCGAGTCTCGCCAAAAAGGTCGGCGAGGCAGCTCGCCGCGTAGGCGTCGTCGACGCCTTGCTGCGCGTCAGGGCAAGCGCCATCGGGCGTAGGGGGCTGGCTACGCTCGCGGGGGAGGAAAAGGGTTCCCGTCCAGAACAGGTCTCCGGACGACGGTGCACCTGGCCCCACGGTGGGCGCCAAATGTCGGGTGGTAGGTGCGACATATGCCAACGGGTGGCTTATCATTGTGGGAGCCAGTAAGACATCGCCGGTGCCTGGAAACGGGATAAGGCGAAGACATGCACGTCGGCAGATCTTACCCAGGTTCGGGGCTCTCCGTGGAGATAACACCCCTAGTCCTGCTCTGCGGGGTCTCCGCATGATCACTAGATCAATACAAGTAGCTACAAGTGCTCCTTGAGCTGTTTGGCTAGGGAAAGAAGAAGGGCAAGGCTAGCTCTCCTTTTCTCTCTATGTGGTGTGTGAAACTATGTGAGCTCAACCCTTTGCATGGGTGTCCCGGGGGGGTTTGTATAGGCCTACCCCCAGGGGTACAATGGTAATCCGGCTAGGCGCGGGTCCCAGCCGTCAGTGTCTGTGCTCGCCCATTGGGGCCCGCCGACTTGTGGGTCCCGCCAGTTGCCGGCCTCTTGGCCGACAGGCCGGCCCCACCGCTTGGGGGCCTTGTCGGCGGCTGGTTACTGTTGCCTCGCCCCTGATGACGAGGGCTTTGTCGAGGTAAGCGTGGCTACAGTGCCGCCGCCTTGCGGGCTCTCACTATAGCCTCACCTCGTCTTGTCTCCTTAATGATGCACATGTTTCGAGGGAGGGAGGTAGCCGGCTTATGGGAGCCGGCTATGCCCCCGGACGACTAGGGGAGGCCGGGCCGCCTTCGAGTGTCTCTCTGGCTAAAGGGGCCCGCGGCCCGCGGGCCGTACTGGCGCCTGTCGTGGGTGACGTCGAGGTCAACATGGCTACAGTGCCGCGCCGGACGGGGGATGGCTGACCTGTACGGCGCCCTGTGGCCATGCATGTTCCGGGATTCGGGGGTAGTGGGCTGTACTGCGGCCACGCCCCGTCTTATCACCATCATGTGGGTGCAGCCCTGGTGGGTGCAGTCTTGGCCGGCTTCTGGGAGTCGGCTCTCTTCATGGCCGGCTTCTGGGAGTCGGTCCTCTTGGGGCCGGCTTCCTGAAGTCGGCCATCTCGTAGCTTTCTTCGGGAAGGTTTTTGAGGCCGGGTCGCCTTCTGGTAGTCGGCCCTGGGGATAGCCGGCCGGAGGAAGGCGGCCCCATGCTCTGGATGCTTGAAGGCTCGAATGGCCTGATAATTTTTTGAAGAGCCAGGGGGAGTCGGTTAGGCTACCCGTGGCCATTTACTCCGACAGCGCCCCTCGGGCTGCATCATCCCCAAGCCGCTCGGGTCTAACCTAGTGGCATGTATCGTTCTTGCATTTACCTAAACTAGTTCGCTTTTCATGCATAATCTATCTACAGTTATCATCTATCTACACATGCCGACACGGCGTTTGTGCTCAAGTCCGTCTCTACAACGTCTACAAATCTGAGCGGTCGAGCTCTGGCTCGCGGCACGCCCTGCACACGTCACCTCACCAGGCCCTCAGTGCCTTCATCTTCTTGCAGAGCGGCCTGCAGCAGAGCGGCAATCATCGCAGCAATCTGTGTCCCTCCACGCTCTAACCTGCAGGGACCTCCTGAGGATGACAGTAGGCGGTACCACGAGCACCTTCTTCTCCCATGCGATTGGCTTGCGTGTTAAAAGGGGGGCTCCTGAGCATCGCGACTCAGGAGTTCTTACTGGCTCTCCAGCCCTCACCCCCTGGCCTTGACCACGACATCGCGACCTGGCATACCAGCGGCGGCTGAGCTCGCTCGAGGGCCGGGACCTGGGGACGCAGAGCACACAGAAGAGCGTGGAGAATAGGGGGAGGCTCGTACGGACCTAACCTAGCTGCTCAACAGTAGTCAACGCGCAAGTTTGGCGCAACACAAGGAACCAGCTCCCGAATGCCAAGATAAGTCTCGTGCCTGGATTAACCCGGCACTACAGTACAGGATCCCCACCTGTGGCAGCCTTGTTACGGAAACATCACCACCCTTTCCTGCCTCTCGGTAGTAGCTTGAGCGCTAAAGGGGACCTCCTGAGCATCGCGCCTCAGGAGCTCTTACCGGACCTTGGGCCGCTAACCTCCTGTCCTTGACCACGGCATCGCGACCTGGCATACCAGCGACGGCTGCAGCCTGCCTGGGGACCGGGACCTGTCGGCGTAGAGCACCAAGCTGCTGTGGGGTTGGAAAGGGAAGACCGAGCCGAAACAAGACATGCATTCGCAAATTTTCATAATAAGGATAATACGAACAAAGGCATTACATAATCCTTTACACGCCCCCATGGGGTCCGTTATGATTCCTTGCAGGGAGCAAAAGAAGGGAGTTCCTAGGAGTCCTATCTACACGTGCCAGCGCCGCCGACGCCATCATCAACAGTGGGCCACGGGAGGCCGACGCCAACTCCATCCAGATCAGTGGCGGCGACGGCCGGGCGCTGCGGCCTTGCTCCGGGCCCGGCGAGAGCTCGGGGGCACGTAGCTGTCTTCGCTCGTCTCCGGAGTCTCGTAGGGCTCGGGAGAGTCGCTGCACTCCCAAGCGCCACCACTGCTGCTGGAGGAGCCGCTGGCGAAGCCAGCGACCTGCTCGGTGCTGGCCGCTACGCAGTCCCGGCGACTCCCTCCAGGGCAGCACTCCAAGCGGCGGCCTTCCGCGTCGAAGACCTTGAAGAACATCGTGGAGGCGCCGTCGTACCTGAAGTGGATGGCGAGGGCACCTTCTGTGCGGCAAATCCGGGCCACCTCGCCCCAGCCGCGGGTCATGAAGATCTTGCCTGGGGAGACCGTTTCGACCTCCGCTCCAGTCGCCGGGGCGTCGTAGTTGGCATGCTGCAGCCAAAGCTCAAGAGGCCCCCTCGACGGCATCTCGGCGGAGAAGAATTGAGGAAAGCAGATCCAAGAGCGCGGAGGCATCGCTGGCCACAACACGAGTTCGCGCAAGGAGTCCGCGGCGTGGACTCCTGGGGTGACAACGTGTGTCACCGCAACGCGGCGACCACGGCCGCGGCAAGGGTGGCGGCGCTTGTTGCCCCTTCCTCCAGAGCCCTCAGCTCGGGCGTATAGAGGCAGCGGGTACCCGGGAGGAGGCCGCTCGTACCAAGGCCTCGACACCCCCGGCCTCACGACCATGTCGCAGCGGTGGCTCGGCCTCTTCTTCGGCGGAAGTGGCCCGGGCTCATCGCGGGGAGTTTTTCCCTTCTCAGCGGCAGAGAACTTCCGAATCAGCGCCATGGGAGTCGCTACTAGCAATGGAGCAAGGTGGAAGAAGCGAGCGGAACAGGAAGAGATGAGCAGCGGGTGCTCCGCCCCCTCCTCATTTATAGCGGGAGAAGGCCAACCGGTGACCCCCACGATCACAGGTAATGATGATTTTTCTCTGCATGCAGCAGGGACTTGTCAAATCAGGCAATTGCCGAGGCAGCATGGGGAAGCGGAGACGTCCACGTCCAATCAGTCGCCACGCGTCAAGCGGGGCCGCAGGCTGTTGGGGCCTGCGGCGCTCCGCACTTGCCAATTGGCTTCGCCCTGAAGCCAAGTCCGAGCACGCCTTGGGCACGGGGGCTATTGTCGGCGTCCTGGGAACGGGGTCCCCGGACTTGCCTGCCTGCGGCCCCCAGCGCGGCTCCACCAGCGGCCCTGTATGGCCCATCTTCACCGGCAAACACTCAAGACCCTCGCGAGGGGCCAAGCCTCGCGAGGCGGACGACACAAGACCTCCTTGGGGGCTGCCTCACCAGGCTGGCTCGCGAGGGGCAGAGAGATCAAGGCAAGGGACACCTCGCGAGGTTTCCATGACGCAAGCCATGACGACCGGCGCCAGGCGGGCGCCAGCGCGCGCAGTGTCCTCGTTTCCTCTTTGGTGCTAAAGGGACAAGCGCAGGCGAGGAGTCCCGATGCATCATGCAAAGGTTTCCATATCGGTGCAACAAGACCAAGACCAGCAGGACGGAGGTCATAGTGGAGCCCAAGACGGCGTCACCACTAGAGCCTTTGGCAGGAGAAGACCACCTTTAGTCAGGATAACTTGTACTAGTTGTCTCCCTTCGAATTTGGCCATTGTGGCATCCCTTCCCGATCAATATTTGGGGAGAGGACCAGGGTCTCTATAAATAGGACTAGCCACCACCATAGGAAGGGATCATCTTGGATCGGAGCCATTCCATCCATAGCCTCACACAAGTTCACCAAGCACAAGAACACCTCTCCTTAGGAGGTTGTTCTTCCCCTTATACTGTTCATCCTCAGCCCAAGAGGCAATCCACCACACCACACTAGAGTAGAGTATTACACCACATCGGTGGCCCGAACCAGTATAAACTCTTGTGTCTCTCTTTCTGCGGGTTCGTCGAGCTAGGCCTTGCGATTCGGTGAGAGCGATCTTGGGAGGGAGAGATCTTCGTGCGCACCCTAGTGTTCGAACCTCAAGGGTTTTGCCGGAACCCGAAATCCGACATCTACATGAAGTCATCCTCGACAAAACCCAAGGTTAGTTCATCCCTCTTAGGGGGGGTATCACATCTAGGAGGAGCTTTACTCTAAAAATTGAGCTAAAGCAACTCTAATGGTGTGAACACAACAATTCTTTATGTAAAAGTGGTAACCCCACTTGTGCTTAAACGATGAGTATGACCTATGATCAAGTGTTCTCATTTGACTCCTAAGTCAACATATTCATATATAGATGACCTAGTCATCGCCAATTGCTTGATAGATGCTAGGGTGTTTGTGCATGCTTTGCCACACATTTCATTTGACATCTTATTGTGTGAGCATGTTGATTGCATATTTTTCTCATTTGAGGACATCCATTTGTTGCTTTGATTTTTTTTGCCAAATGGAACAAGAATGCCTAAGAACCTCCTCTAGCTATCTATGCTATTCTCGTCTCAAACTCTATTCATGCTACACCACAAAGTTTGATCAAGTCAGATTCGAACCCTCTGGGTGAGGAGCACTCGGAGTCACCGATTCGTCATAGACTTAAACTTCCAAAACCTCTCTGTGTATTTTGGTCTGACCGATTCATCCTTTTTGGTCATACCAAGTTCATTGAGTTGATCTAGGTTTTCAATCTCAGTGCAACCCATTAGAACTATTTGGTCACACCGAGTTGCAGTAACCGCTTGCAGTTCTACATCTCGGTGCCACCGAGTTGTTCCACTCGGTCACACCGACAGGGTCAGGATATATATATATATATATATATATATATATATATATATCCGCGGGTCAAATTTTGGAGATTTCTCCGAAACCTCTTCGCCCGCGCGTATCCTGCTCTGTTGACTCGGGTCTCCGAATAGTCCTCTCATCGCTAGCGACCCCCTGCCGCTGGCTACGCCGCCATCAACGGGAATCTCCATCGCCGTTGCCACCGTAGCGAGCTGATCGCCGAGTTAGGGTATGAGTTCGACCCCTTTGTGCAATCTTTACCTACGACTCTTGGCACAAAGTCAATGCCATGATTCTTACCACGTATGAGATCAATCTATCCAGCAAAAACTCCCTTTAAATTAGTTTTGATTCGAAAATTTAGGGTTAGGTTTCCGCTGAACTCATCTCGGACCGACCGAATTGTAGAAATCGGTGTCACTGATTTGGCCTATGCCATTGCACTTGTAACTTCCGGTCTGACCGAAACTTGCAAATCGGTGTGACCGAGTTCAACTCTCTGTGAAATCCTAGCAATCTCGGACTCACCAAACTGTGTCTCGGTCTGACCGATCTCACTAGTTCAGACTCAAATATTGCTTCAGTGGCACCGAGTTTAACAAATCAGTAGCTCCGAAATGCTTTCTGTGGAGAACTAAAACCAAGTTTTTGACTCAAATGTATTGCAAAATCTCTGCACTTTGTGATGCTCATCCACTCTATCTCATGTATATCTATTCACAGGGTCAGCTTTCAGTTTGAAGTGTCACAATGTCTGATCAAAGTGACAGCCAGAACAAGTCTGAGGAGCAAGTTAATATGAGTGAGGGCACTAGTCCCTCTGATAGCTATGATGATGGCAGCAGAAGTACTCCTAGCAACCTGCCTAAGGCTGCTACTAGGCAGAGGAGAGAGAGAAATTCTGATCTGAAGATGAAGATTATGTGGCTGTTGAGGAAGAAGTCAGCTCAAAGAAGAAAGTTGTCAAGAAGGAATTTGGCACAGCTGCTTCAACAAAGCCTGGTCTGAACAAGAAGGCACCTGCAAAGAGAGTGCCCATGTCAAAAGCCGGAGCCTCAACTTTTGAAGCCTCCAAATCAACTGTTGGAGAGGCTGCTGGTGAGGGCAAGAAGAATAAAGAAAGAAAGAGAGGGAGATGGTGCAAGAAAGTAGATCCCATGGCAGAATTTGAGAAGCATACTTCGGATGAGGAATAAGATGGAGAAGAGGATGCTGCACCAGCACCTAAATCTTAGAAGCTGATGGGGGATGCCATCAAGTCTGAGGCTGCAACTTCAAAGCCCAAGACTACCCCTAAAGCTACTGCTCAAGCCACCAAGTCTGCACCAAAGAGAAGCACTAGGAACATACCAGCTGCTGAAAAGAACAAGGCCCCAGTGCCTGAAATTAAAGAAGAGGAAGATGAAGCCCAAGTGCTCAGAAAGTTAAAGCCCAAGATCCCTGACCACGATGATACACATCCAGTGGCTGAAAACATGAAAATCAGGAAGGATGCAGGTCTCAGACTGTGGAGACAGACAGATCCTTATGCCTCAAGAAGAAGAATTGCTGTAGCTTACAGGTTCCATACAAAGGAACAACAGGACTTCTATGAGTCTGTGCTCCTAGACAAGAAGCCCATTGTCTGTGACATGAAGTGGGTAGACTAGAAGTACATTGACAACAATGAAGACCACTTCCCTAGAGTTCATGAAAGTTTCAGGATGAATGGTGTTGATGTCTTTGTGGCTCAGAAATTGACCAAGTGGAATGATGAGCTCATTATGCAGTTTTACTCTACAGCTCATTTCTACCCTGATGGAAGGATTGTTTGGATGTCTGAAAGTACAAGGTACCAGTCAACCATTGCTGAGTGGGCCAAGCTAATCAATGCGCCTGAAGAGCATGAGGATGACACTTATGTGTATGCCAAGCCAAGGAAGGGACACAACTCTATGGCACACATGTACAAGGAAATTCCAGATGCAGATTTGGAACATCACAAGTTTGGTTCTGTTTATTATCTCCTATCAGGTCTGCCTACTATCAATACTATCCCGAGGCACACTTTTTTGCCCAAGTCTGGTGATCACAGGACGATAAGAGGACATTCCATCAATTTGCTGCATATGTTTGATGTGCCAGAAAAATTAAAAAATGATGACACTAATTGTAGAGACAATCAAGAGGACAGTTGCAGACCAGAAGAGATCATGTGGGTATGCTCCACACATCCAGATGCTCATCAACTCCAAGATGGGCACATGCACATACTTGTTGGACAAAGAGCACCTTCCCCTGAGGCCAGATTTTGAGGACAACACAGTTGTTATGGATGCTACAGACCCTACTTCAGTAGAAGCTCGGGAGAAGAGAGAGAAGGCAAAAGTAGAGAAGGCAGCCAAGATGCCAAGTGCTGAAGAGGCTTCACAAGCTTTTCTCAAGTCAAAACAAGATCAACTTGGATATCTTATTCAAGCCACTTTGAGGATTGAGAAAGGATTGGCCACCCTGAGTCAGAATCAAGAGAGCCTTGAAAGGATCATTGAAACAAAGTTCTATGATCTAGAATTGAAGGTCAGAGAGATGCAAACAGCTGTTGAGCAGCTCCAGGATGAAGCTGAAGAGAGGAAAGGGAAAGCTACCACTGAAGCTTTTTAGAGAGTGCAGAGGGCACAGAAATCTGCAGCCGTGCCAGTGACAGACATGAGAGCTACTATGTCAGCACCTGCAGCCACAGCTTCAGTTGCCCATCCGGTTGCAACTCCACCAGCTCCAACAACCTCAATAGATGCATTTGTCCTAGGAGTCCTCTCCACGCCACCTCCCGAAGATCAAGCCTAGAGAGCCGCATATCACTATGCATTTTCAAGCTTTTTGGTAACTTGTTGCTAAAGGGGGAGAAAGTGCATAGATCATAGGCTTCGAGAGAGAGAGAGCTTTGCTTCTTTTTGCCTCTTATTTGCTACTTATTTGTGTGCTTGCTTGGATGATACTCTATGTTTATGTGTGTGAGATACTTGTATGGTTATGTATTTGATCATATCATACCTTAATGCCTGTGCTTGGATGATGATATTATTTATCTCTCCTGTGTGATCATTCACTTTGCCTTGGTGATGAGTGCATATTTCTTATTCTATCATTTTGAGCGCTCCACCAAGATGTATGTGACATGAAAGAGTAACCCATGATCCTAATCGATTGTGCATTTGCATTCAAAAGCAAATTTTAAATACTGGACAAATTTAGGGGGAGCTCTTGCTTATCACATACTTCTCAAAGCGACCATGTATTTCATTCTGATTATCATTTGTCGAAGCTTTGATCTATATGTTGTCATCAATTACCAAAAAGTGGGAGATTAAAAGTGCAACTAATCCCTGGGTAGTTTTGGTAATTATTAACAACATATAGCTCATTGAACTAATATTCTTTCCAGATAATCATTTCAGAAGTTCAATGATTGGCAAGGCATGGACTAGGAATGTGGACCCCTCAAAATGCTAAGGACACATATTGGCTCAAGCTCAAGACTCTACATTTTCATTTTAGTGATCCAATATCACATTGAGTCCATAGGAAAAGCCAATACTATTAAAAGGGGTTGAGGTGTTGCTTAATGGCTTGCTTGCTCAAAGTGCTTAGTGATATGCTCCAAAGCCCTCAACCACTTTCTCAATTCCACATATGTCCCAAAACCAAGAGTCAAATTCGGCCCCGACGAGTTCATTTCACGTAGCCACTGCCAGAAACACCTAATCAGTTCGGTCTCACCGAGATGGGATTGCAAACTCTCTGTTTCCCTTCGTAATAATTAGGCCTAACCGAGATGAGCGATCGGTTCCACCAAGTATGCAATGCAAACTCTCTGTTTCCTCTTCATAATGTTTCGGTCTCACCAAAATGAGCGATTGGTCCCACGAGTTTGCCTAACCAACTCTCTGTTTGCCTATTACATAAATCGGTCTCACTGAGTTCATGTGATCGGTCTCACCGAGATTACGATGCCCTAACCCTAACACAATCGATCCCACCGAGTTGACATGTCGTCCCACCGAAAAGCCTAACGTTCACATTTTGAACTAAATCGGTCTGACCGAGTTTCAGTATTCGGTCCCACCGAGTTTGGTAAATTGTGTGTAACGGTTAGATTTTATGTGGAGGGTATATATACCCCTCCACCCTTCCTCCATTCGGGGGGAGAATCATCAGAACATGCCTACACTTCCTGCATTCATTTTCTGAGAGAGAACCACCTACTCATGTGTTGAGACCAAGATATTCCAATCCAACCACAAGAATCTTGATCTCTAGCCTTCCCCAAGTTGCTTTCCACTCAAATCATCTTTCCACCAAATCCAAATCTATGAGAGAGAGTTGAGTGTTGGGGAGACTATCATTTGAAGCACAAGAGCAAGGAGTTCATCATCAACACACCATCTATTACCTTTTGGAGAGTGGTGTCTCCTAGATTGGTTAGGTGTCACTTGGGAGCCTCCGTCAATATTGTGGAGTTGAACCTAGGAGTTTGTACGGGCAAGGAGATCGCCTACTTCGTGAAGATATACCCTAGTGAGGCAAGTCCTTTGTGGGTGATGGCCATGGTGGGATAGACAAGGTTGCTTCTTCGTGGACCCTTCGTGGGTGGAGCCCTCCGTGGACTCGCGCAGTCGTTACCCTTCGTGGGTTGAAGTCTCCATCAACGTGGATGTATGATAGCACCACCTATCGGAACCACGCCAAAAATCTCCATGTCTACACTGCGTTTGCTCCCTCTAAACTCCTCCCCTTTTATCTTCATATGCAATGATTTACATTCCGCTGCTATACTCTTAGAATTGCATGTGTAGGTTGATTGCTTGACTTGTGATGAGTTGCTAAAATCTGCCAAGACTTAAAATTGGGAAAAGGCTAGATTTTTATTTGGTCAAGTAGTCCAATCACCCCCCTCTAGACATACTTTCGATCCTACAGCCGGTCCTTGCAGAAGGTTAAAACAGCAAACTTGATAATCACCATTGTGGTTTTTGCGTAGGTAAGAACGGTTCTTACTATTTGCCCGTAGCAGCCACATAAAACTTGCAACAACAAAGTAGAGGATGTCTAACTTGTTTTTGCAGGGTATGTTGTGATGTGATATGGTCAAGACGTGATTTGATATATGTTGATGTATGAGATGATCATGTTTTGTAATAAGTTCATGACTTGCATGACCTGTGTGTCAATCACTAAGCGCCATGTAAGTGCTTTACTTTATCGCTATACGTTAGCAATAGTTGTAGAAGCAATAGTTGGCGAGATGACCCCGACGCAATGATGGAGATCAAGGTGTCACGCCGGTGACGATGGAGATCATGCTGGTGCTTTGTAGATGGAGATCAAAAGCACAAGATGATGATGGCCATATCATGTCACATTTTTTGATTGCATGTGATATTTATCCTTTATGCATCTTATTTTGCTTAGAACGACGGTAGCATTATAAGATGATCCCTTCACTTAATTCAAGATAAAAGTGTTCTCCCCGAGTATGCACTGCTGCTAAAGTTCATCGTTTTGAAGCACCTCGTAATGATCGGGTGTGATAGACTCTACGTTCACATAAAACGGGTGTAAGCCAGTTTTGCACATGCAAAATACTTAGGTTAAACTTGACGAGCCTACTATATACAGACATGGTCTTGGAACACCGGAGACCGAAAGGTCGAATGTGAGTCATATATATAGTAGTTATGATCAACATAGGGATGTTCACCATTGAAGACTACCCCATCTCACGTGATGATCGGACATGGGTTAGTATATGTGGATCATGTATCACTTAGATAACTTCAGGGATGTTGAATTAAGTGGGAGTTCATTAGTAATTTGATTATTTGAACTAAAATTTACCATGAACTTAGTCTTAATAGTTTTTGCATATCTATGTTGTACATCAATGGCCCGTGCTACCGTCCCCTTGAATTTTAATGCGTTCGTAGAGAAAGCTAAGTTGAAAGATGATGGTAGCAACTACACGGACTGGGTCCGTAACTTGAAGATTATCCTCAATGTTGCACAGAAGAATTATGTCCTTCATGCACCGCTAGGTGACAGACCTGCTACAGGAGATGATGCAGATGTTATGAACGTCTGGCAGGCTCGATCTGATAGATAGTTCAATGTGCCATGCTTTACGGCTTAGAACCGGGACTTCAAAGACGTTTTGAACGCCACGGAGCATATGGGATGTTCCAAGAGCTGAAGTTAATATTTCAAGCTAATGCCCGGGTTGAGAGATATGAAGTCTCCAACAAGTTCTATAGCTGTAAGATGGAGGAGAATGGTTATGTCAGTGAACACATACTCAAAGTGTATGTGTATCATAACCACTTGACTCAGCTGGGAATTGATCTTCCAGTTGAGAGTGTTATTGACAAAGTTCTTTAGTCACTGCCACCAAGCTACAAAGGCTTAGTGATGAACAATAATATGCAAGGGATGACGAAAACGATTCCCGAGCTCTTCGCGATGCTGAAATTGGCGGAGGTAGAAATCAAGAAAGAGCATCAAGTGTTGATGGTTAACAAGACCACTAGTTTCAAGAAAAAGGGCAAGGGAAATAAAGGGAACTTGAAGAAGAAGAATGGCAAGCAAGTTGCCGCTCCCGTGAAGAAGCCCAAAGCTGGACCCGAGCCTGAAACTGAGTGCTTCTAGTGCAAAGGAAATGGTCACTAGAAGCAGAACTGCCCCAAATACTTGGCAGATAAGAAGGATGGCAAAGTGAATAAAGGTATATTTGATATACATGTTATTGATATGTTCCTTACCAATGCTCATAGTAGTGCCTGGGTATTTGATACTGGTTTGGTTGCTCATATTTGTAACTTGAAATAGGAGCTGCAGGATAAACGAAAACTGGCTAAGGACGAGGTGACGATGTGCACCGGGAATGGTTCCAAGGTTGATGTGATCGCCGTCGGCACGCTACCTCTACATCTACCTTCGGGATTAGTTTTAGACCTCAATAATTGTTATTTGGTGCCAGCGTTGAGCATGAACATTATATCTGGATCTTGTTTAATGCGAAACGGTTATTCATTTAAGTCAGAGAATAATGGTTGTTCTATTCATATGAGTAACATCTTTTATGGTCATGCACCCTTAGTGAATGGTCTATTCGTGTTGAATCTCAATTGTAGTGATACACATATTCACAATATTGATGCCAAAAGATGCAAAGTTGATAATGATAGTGCAACATACTTGTGGCACTGCCGTTTAGGTCATATTGGTATAAAGTGCATGAAGAAACTCCATGCGGATGGACTTTTGGAATCACTTGATTATGAATCGTTTGATACTTGAGAACCATGCCTCATGGGCAAGATGACTAAAATTCTGTTCTCCGGAACAATGGAGCGAGCTAATGACTTATTGGAAATAATACATACCGATGTATGCGGTCCAATGAGTGTTGAGGCAGGCGGCGGGTATCGTTATTTTCTAACCTTCACAGATGATTTGAGTAGGTATGGGTATATCTACTTGATGAAACACAAGTCTGAAACATTTGAAAAGTTCAAAGAATTTCAGAGTGAAGTGGAGAATCATCGTAACAAGAAAATAAAGTTTCTACGATCATATTGCGGAGGCGAATATTTGAGTTACGAGTTTGGCCTTGATTTAAAACAATGTGGAATAGTTTCACAACTCACGCCACCTGGAACACCACAGCGTAATGGTGTGTCCGAACGTCGTGACCTTACTTTATTAGATATGGTGCATTCTATGATGTCTCTTACCGATTTGTCACTATAGTTTTGGGGTTATGCATTAAAGACTGCCGCATTCACATTAAATAGGGCATCGTCTAAATCCATGGAGACGACACCGTATGAACTATGGTTTGGCAAGAAACCTAAGTTGTTGTTTCTTAAAGTTTGGGGATGCGACGCTTATGTAAAAAGGCTTCAGTTTGATAAGCTCGAACCCAAAGCGGAGAAGTGCGTCTTCATAGGATACCCGAAAGAAACTATTGTATACCTTCTACCACATATCCGAAGGCAAAATCTTTATTTCTAAGAATGGGTCCTTTCTAGAGAAGGAGTTTCTCTCGAAAGAAGTGAGTGGGAGGAAAGTAGAACTTCATGAGGTAATTGTACCTTCTCTCGAGTTGGAAAGTAGCACATCAGAGAAAACCATTCCGTGATGCTTACACCAACTAGAGAGGAAGCTAATGATGATGATCATGAAACTTCATATCAAGTTACTATTGAACGTCGTAGGTTGACCAAAACACGTACCACACCAAAGTAGTACGATAATCCTGTCCTGGAAGTCATGTTGTTAGACAACGGCGAGCCTACGAACTATGAAGAAGCTATGACGAGCCCAGATTTCGACAAATGGCTTGAGGCCATGAAATTTGAGAAAGGATCCATGTATGAGAACAAAGTGTGGACTTTGGTGGACTTGCCCGATGATCGGCAAGCCATTAACAATAAATGGATCTTCAAGAGGAAGACATACGCTAGTGGTAATATCACTGTCTACAAAGCTTGACTTGTTGCCAAAGGATTTCGACAAGTTCAAGGGGTTGACTATGATGAGACTTTCTCAGCCGTAGCGATGCTTAAGTCTGTCCGAATCATGTTAGCAATTGCCGCATTTTATGATTATAGAATCTGGTAGATGGACGTCAACACTACATTTCTTAACGGGTTTCTTAAGGAAGAATTGTATATGATGCAACCAGAAGGTTTTGTCGATCCTAAAGGTGCTAACAAAGTGTGCTAGTTCCAGAGATCCATCTATGGAGTGGTTCGAGCAGCTCGGACTTGGAATAAACGCTTTGATAAGGTGATTGTCGTGGTGGGCGCACGACAGATGCTAAGGGATGGCTAAAGAGAGGAGGAGGCTCGAGGGTGCTGGTGGGCTCCAGAGGCGAGGTTGGTATGAGCGGGCGCGGGACGCCAGACATACCTAGGTTCGGGGCTCTCCGGAGAGATAATACCCCTAGTCCTGCCGAGTGTAGTTGGATGATCGATAGTACAATGTTGCTCCTGGAGCTGTATGGAGGAGGAAGGAAGCTGGCCAAGGCTTGGGCTGCTCCTTCTCTCCGGTGTTGCTATTTGGTGGCTAGTCCTCCTGCTTCGCCTCCTGCATGATCGGGGGCTCCCGGGGGGTTTTATAGTCCAACCCCCCGGGGGTACAATGGTAATGTTATAAGTCGGTGGGTCCGTGTTGTCGGTGTCCGGGGTCCCGGGCTGGGCCCCGCTGAGGGCTTGTGGTTTGCGGGGTTCCCCTAGGTGCGGGCCTCGCAAGCCTAGGGGGACTGTGCGCCGTCTTGTCGATCGTCAGGGCGTGGCCGAGTCGAGTTGCCTATAGTGCTCTCCGTCAGGTTGCCGCTTGCTGTCGTCAGCGGTGAGGGTGGGGGCACTGTTGCCACGCTCGCCCTGGTCAGCGGGCAGGTGAGGGGCACTGTTGCCGCGTTCCTGCTGACCAGAGGCATGGGCGGGGCACTGTTGCCTCGGTCATCGTTGATTGAAGTCTCGTCCCCGTCGTACGGCCTAGATGGGATGGGAGTTGACCCGCGGCTGGATTGCGTAGCACGCCATGGGTGGTGCTGGCTTGGTGAGGAGGTTTTTGGCCGTGCCGGGTTCGGCTGTCTTACGCCGGTTGTTGGGGCCGAGTCGACGTGTCTTGCCGGGTCGGCTAGCCTGGCCGGCTTGGGGGGCTTGGCCGGGTCGAGCGACCCGGCCAAGCGCGCGCCGGTACTGAGGGGCGGTGCCAGCCCCGTTGTTTTTGAAGGGGATCCGGGTTCCGTTGCCTGCCCGGGGTCCATTCCCCCGACAGTAGTCCCCGAAGCTGTGAAGGTCCGCCGTCTTCGGGTGAGTGGGCCTTCGCAGTTTCCCCCTTAAGCAAGGTGGATTCTGCGAGCGCCGGGTCCGGCAACACCCACTGTGTGCCGGTTTTCTCGGAAACCGGATCGCGGCGTCTCGGTCGTGGCGGGGACCGAGAAGTCCGCCGAATCTTGGGGCGATCCCTTGGGCTCTGCGTGGGCGCCACATGGTGCTTGAAAGCCGGAGGGGCCTGACAGGCCACGCGCGTGACGGGACCGGGTGACGGGCTGGGGCCCACCGCCGCGCGCCCTCGGCCCAAGCGTGCAGATTTATTGCGGCGTCCGGGGGGCCGGTTGCTCTTCCCCGGGTAGTTACTGCGCGTGTACGTTCGCACTTATTGTGGGGTAGTGGAACGGGCGCATGCAGACGATCCCACTTCCCCACGTTCAAACCGAGGGTTATAAATTGGGGGGCAAGGGGGCGGCGGACATTATTCTCGCTCGCGCCCTCCTGTCCCTTTGCTCTTGCTCCGCTCTTTGCAACTGATGCACTGCGGCGCCCGCCGCTCCAGGCAGAACTCCTTGGCCGTGCATCTTCCTTCTTCTTCCTTCCATCATGTCGCTGCCATCGGGCTCCTGGATGGGCTCGAACGTCACCTTCGAGGACATCTCCCAACTCCGGGCGACGCGGCGCCTGCTGCGGGAGACGGACGTCGGCGTCCGCCTGCCGCGCGGTGAGCAGAGGCCTCGGCCCGAGGGGCAGGAGCGCGTGGTCTTCCTCACGCACTTCGAGCGCGGGTTCGGGCTGCCGGCGAGCACCTTCTGCCGCGCTTTCCTGGAGTTCTTCGGGCTCCAGCCGCATCATCTTGGCGCCGGCGCTATCGTCCAGCTCTCCGGCTTCGTCACCCTCTGCGAGGGGTACCTGGGGGTCGAGCCCACGATCGACCTCTGGGCACGTTTCTTCTCCTTGAAGCAGCAGGGCCCGTCGGCCGGGGATTTCGCCGATTACGGCGCCGCCGTCATCTCAAAGCGGTCGGGGGCGGATTTCCCAAAGATCACACTGGAGGACTCTGCAAAGAAGTGGCAGAACTCCTTCTTCTACGTCCGCAACCTTGGAGCGGATCGCATCAATCTTCTGGCCTTCGCCATCGCACCGCCGCGGGTGAAGACGAACTGGGCTTACTCACCCAAGCGCCCGTCGCAGGAGATCGTTAATCTCTGCGAGCGGGTGACGGTGATGAGGACGCAGGAGGGGCTCACCGGCACCGACCTCCTCGCCGCGTTCATCATGCGCCGAGTCCTTTCGCTTCAGGGGCGCTCCTGCCTCATCGGCGAAATGGTCGGCCTTCAGGACCCCAACCGCATGGGGTCGACGCGGCTGTCCGCGGAGCAGGTCACGCGCGGCGTGAACGACATCTCCAAGGCCAACCTTGGGGAGGACTAGTGGTTCGGCAAGGCGCCGTACAGCCAGTCGAACCCGGCGCCGCAGGTGAGTGTCTGGTCTTCTCACTTTGCTGCCGTGCACCTTCTCATCTGTCCTGACGCGACGCGGGGGGTACTTCTAAACGCGATTCGGCATCCTTACGCCCGGGCTCCGTCGCAGGTGGAGCCGGAGGCGCCAAAGGAGCCCGTGGCTCATGGCGGGGAGGAGGAGGCCGAGTCCGACGCCGGCCCTGGGCGTCGCGCGGGTAAGTCTCGTGTTTTTCTTCATGTGTTTTGAGTTGCTGACCGTGGCACGGAACGGTCGATGCTGACGCCAGTTGTCGGTGTAGTGGCGTTGGGAGGGGGAGGCGGCTACGCGGGCGGAGCCGGGTCCTCGCATGGGGCGGCGCCGAGCCGCCCGCATGGGAGAGACAGCGTCGTGCCGCGACCCCGGGCCCCGAAGCGCACGGCGGACCCGGCCGGGGCCGAGAGGCCGGCCAAAAGGAAGCACAGCGGCGGGCACGGGAGGCCAACCCCGGTCCCGGTCTTGGCAGGGTAAGCTTCATCTCTCGGTTGCGCTCAGATTTTTCCTTGAGCTGGTCCTATTTCTTTTCTGCTCATTCTGTCTTCTTCTCCAGGTCGCCAATCGCGCTGGCGAGGGCGGTGGCGGAAGCCGCGACCGCCGAAGGGGCCGTGTTCTGCAGGAGCCGGTCCGACCTTGCCGACCAGGCCGAGGTGGAGGGACGGGCCGACTCGGACCTCGGCCTGGATCCGAACGACGCCGAAGCCTTGGCCTGGCGGGACAGGAACCGGGCCGAGGCGGAGTTAGTCCGGTCTTGGACCGACGCGGCGGCGGCATGGGCGCGACCCGGCGCGGAGCCGGTCTCGCGCGAGATGCCGGAGGGCACGGTGGTGGCGGCGACGGTCTTTGAGCCGTCGTCAGTGAGGGAGCGTGGTCGTGGAGGCCGGGCTGAGGTGGTGATCCCCGACCAGGGGGTCGTGGAGGTGGAGGATGACACCCCGCCGCGGGCCAACATGGCCGAGCGAGCGAGGACTGATGGTGGTGGAGGCGGCGTCGTCTTGGAAGAGGCGCTGCGGGCGGCGGCGTCGGAGGCGCCGCCGGTTTTGGAGGAGGCACCGCGGGCGGCGGTGCCGGAGGTCACCCCGGCAGCTGGGCCAGAGACGGCGACGCAGGGCGTCCCGGCGTCCGGGTCGGAGACGGCGACGCAGGGCGTCCCGGAGGAGGTGCTGGCCGCGTCGCGAGCGGCCAGCGGGGAGCACGCCTTGTTGGGGAACGTAGTAATTTCAAAAAAATTCCTACGCACACGCAAAATCATGGTGATGCATGGCAACGAGAGGGGAGAGTGTTGTCCACGTACCCTTGTAGACCGACAGCGGAAGCGTTATCACAACGCGGTTGATGTAGTCGTACGTCTTCACGATCCGACCGATCAAGTGCCGAACGTACGGCACCTCCAAGTTCTACACACATTCAGCTCGATGACGTCCCTCGAACTCCGATCCAGCCGAGTGTTGAGGGAGAGTTTCGTCAGCACGACGGCGTGGTGACAATGATGATGTTCTACCGACGCAGGGCTTCGCCTAAGCTCCGCGATGGTATTATCGAGGTGTAATCTAGTGGAGGGGGGCACCGCACACGGGTAAAATATCATATATCAAGTGTGTCCTTAGGTGCCCCCTGCCCCCGTATATAAAGGAGTAAGGGGGAGGCCGGCTGCCCTAGGCGCGCCAAGGAGGGAGGGGGAGTCCTCCTCCTAGTAGGAGTAGGACTCCCCTTTCCTAGTCCTACTAGGAAAAGAGGGGGGGAAGGAAAGAGAGGGAGAGGGAGAGGGAAAGGGGGCTGCGCACCCCTCTCCTAGTCCAACTAGGACTCCCCTTGGGAGGGGGCGCGCCACCTCCTGGCTGCTGCCCTCTCTCTCCCCTCAAGGCCCACCAAGGCCCAATACTTCCCCGGGGGGTTCCGGTAACCCTCCGGCACTCCGGTTTAATCCGAAACTTCTCCGGAACACTTCCGGTGTCCGAATATAGTCGTCCAATATATCAATCTTTACGTCTCGACCATTTCGAGACTCCTCGTCAAGTCCGTGATCACATCCGGGACTCCAAACAACCTTCGGTACATCAAATCACATAAACTCATAATATAACTGTCATCGTAACTTTAAGCGTGCGGACCCTTTGGGTTCGAGAACTATGTAGACATGACCGAGACACCTCTCCGGTCAATAACCAATAGCGGGACCTGGATGCCCATATTGGATCCCACAAATTCTACGCAGATCTTTATCGGTCGGACCGCATAACAACATACGTTGTTCCCTTTGTCATCGGTATGTTACTTGCCCGAGATTCGATCGTCGGTATCTCGATACCTAGTTCAATCTCGTTACCGGCAAGTCTCTTTACTCGTTCCGTAATACATCATCCCGTAACTAACTCATTAGTCACAATGCTTGCAAGGCTTATAGTGATGTGCATTACCGAGTGGGCCCAGAGATACCTCTCCGACAGTCGGAGTGACAAATCCTAATCTCGAAATACGCCAACCCAACAAGTACCTTTGGAGACACCTGTAGAGCACCTTTATAATCACCCAGTTACGTTGTGACATTTGGTAGCACACAAAGTGTTCCTCCGGTAAACGGGAGTTGCATAATCTCATAGTCATAGGAACATGTATAAGTCATGAAGAAAGCAATAGCAACATACTAAACGATCGGGTGCTAAGCTAACGAAATGGGTCAAGTCAATCACGTCATTCTCCTAATGAGGTGATCCCGTTAATCAAATGACAACTCATGTCTATGGCTAGGAAACATAACCATCTTTGATTAACGAGCTAGTCAAGTAGAGGCATACTAGTGACACTCTGTTTGTCTATGTATTCACACATGTATTACGTTTCCGGTTAATACAATTCTAGCATGAATAATAAATATTTATCATGATATAAGGAAATATATAATACTTTATTATTGCCTCTAGGGCATATTTCCTTCATGCCTTGGTGCCCCGGCAGGGAGAGCACCGAGCTGTCGTGCCGCAGCCGGCGCGGAGCGGGGGCGCCGTTGTCTTCGGGCCTCAGACCTAGGAGGAGGCGGCGCTGGACGCCGTCAGTCGCCGCCTGCGAGGCCGGACGGAACGGCTCGAGGCCTTCGCCCAGGCCGAGGTGGAGCGGACACGCGACCTGGAGCGCGCCGTTCTGGTAGGTCTTCTTTCTTCTTTGTGGGGGCGCGCCAGCGCACCCACTGGGTGTAGCCCCCGAGGTTCGGGCCAACTACGTAGTAGTTGGGTCGAATCTTTAGAGTGTTGGCCTTGTTCTGATTTATGCTTTCTTCAGCATCTCGACGCTTTCCGGGTCGCCGCCTTCAATCGTCTCCTGGGCAGGCACCGGGAGCTCGTGGAGCGGCTTGCCGCCAAGGAGGAGCTCCGCATCGCCGCAGGTACTCTTGTGATTTTTTCTAGTGGGGGCGCGCTAGCGCACCCACTTGGTGTAGCCCCCGAGATTCGGGCCAACTGTGTAACAGTTGGGCCAAATCTTAAGTCTTGCTTTTTTCTTCTGCTGAGTCTTTTTTTCGCAGCCGAGGTGCTGTCCTGGCGGACTCGTCTGCTCCGGGCCGGCGATCACTACGACCGGCTCATTGCCGATACCAGCCGTCTCGGCGTCGAGGCGGCGCAGGCGAGGTCGGAGGCGGCCGCGGCTCGGCAGTCTCTTGATGAGGCCAACCGGCTGCATGAGCAGCTAGCGGGTCAAAAGAGCCACCTCGAGGCCGAGGTGGAGCTCCTTAAGGCGGAAGCCGCCAAGGTGGCAGAGGTGCAGCATGCCTTGGTGGAGGTGGACCAGCAGCGCGGCCAGCTGGCCGACGACAAGGGCCGGCTCCAGGCCGAGGTGGATCACCTGCGGGGGCAGGTCACCACGGCTGAGGGGGCCCGTCAGGACGAGGCCCGTCACCGCGGGGCGGCCGAGAAGGCGGCTGAAGATAAGGACGCCGAGCTGAAGGCGGCCCTTGCCAAGGCGGCCGATCTGGAGAAGGCGCTGGAGGAGCGCGACCGCGCCATCGAGCGGGAGCGGCGTGGTACGTTGCTTGAGGCGCAACACCTGGAAAAGTCTTTCTCCAGTAAGTGCCTTTTCTTGTCGTTTGCCGGGTCGGGATTCGGCCTTTTTTCTTAGTTGTTCTTGTTCTAACTCGCTTCTTCCTTTGCGGCAGGGGCCTTCCCAGAGACACAGCGGCTGGCGGAGGAAGCCGTCCGCTATCAGCGCGACCCGATCGGCGTCGTTGGGTCCGGGACGGATCCGCGAGTGGCCTAGACCTTCCCGGAGATCATTGCCGACGCTGAGGCCCGCCTGCAGGTCCTGGGAACGCAGTTGGGGCGGCTGTCCCAGGCCGGCACCGCGATGACGGCGGCCCTGTGGCCGGACTCCGTCCAGCCAAGCAGCTTCTCGCGCCTGGCGCGTTGGTTGGAGATGGGGCCGGGCCGGCTTAGTGAGTGGCGCGTCTCCGCCGCTCGTGCCGGTGCTGAGATGGCGCTCCGGTTCGCGCTGTCCTGGCATTCGGACCTGCAGCTGGATGCGTTGATGGGCCAGCGGGCCGGTTCGGAGCAGCTCTTGGAGGGGCAAGCCGGCCGGATCGCCTCCCGGGCCAGCTACATCACCGAGTTTGCCTTCCACGATGAGTTCCATCCGGAGCGGACGGAAGACGGCGGGGCCGTGGATGGCGACGACTACGGCTTGCTCTTCCACGATCCGGAGGGGAGCTTGGAGGAGACGGGCGTCTACCGCGACGCGGATGCTGAGGAGGGCACCGACACCTCGCCGGACCCGGAGGCCGCGAGGGGAGATTCGTCGATGTCGCGACGCGGCGCTGGAGATGCCTGAGACATTTTGCTGTAAAATTTGTCAAATAGCAGGTCCACCCACCCACTGGGGGTTTTAGGGTGTAATGAACTCGGGCCGTGGGCCTTTTCTTAAGTACTTGTGTAGATGTCGTGGGTGCTTTTGTTTTTTTGCCTTCCGTTTTTTGGACCGATTTCATGCGCTTTTTCTTTCTCAAACCTCCCTCCGCGAGTCAGACGGCCAAGGCTCCGGTCCTTGGCAAGGAGTTTTGTTCTTTGAGAGGAGCGAGCATGACTTGGGTCCCTCGAAACGTTGAGCGCGAGCGAAACACCCACTGGGCCGGCTGGCGGCAATCCGGCGAAGCCGGTTGGCGACAGCCGGTCGTGCGGCTGTTCATTTGATGAATGGTGGGCCGGGTTGATCGACCCGGCAACCTTTGGCTTAGTGTATGAAGCGTAAAGGAGCTTTGGCCCATTGTGCTTGCCAGTCGACAGCCAAAGCTGGATCTGTGGCTTTAGGGCGAAGTGGGGGACCGTGGCATCCTAACTTTATCAGGAATCACCAAGTAAGGCGGCGGGGTAGCGACCGAGCCGGCCAGCCCCCGAGCCCCCGGGTCGAGCGAGTCGGACCGGTGGCGGGGTTCGGAGGCATAGTGATGCAAGAAAATAGGGACGCAATAAATTGGTCGACAAAAGGCAGCCCCCGAGTCTCGTTCGGGGACCCCATAGTTTCATGCGTTTACAAAAGGCGATGATACATACGCTTGTGTGGCTAACTGTAAAACGGGCGGAGGAGTTCCGCGTTCCACGGCCGGGTCGTTTCTTCACCGGCGGTGTCCATCTTGCGCTTCTTTGACTTGCGTGCGTTGATGAGGTAGTAGGCGTTGCGGTCGCGCAAGGCCCTGCTCACGATGAATGGGCCCTGCCATGGAGGGGACAGCTTGTGCTGGCCTGCCTGCTCTTGGACGAGTCGGAGGACGAGGTCGCCCTCGCGGAACGCGAGGGGCTTAATCTTCTCGCTGTGGTAGTGCCTCAGGCCTTGCTGGTAGATGGCCGAGCGACTGAGCGCCAGGAGGCGTGCTTCTTCGAGCAGGTCGACGCCATCTTCGCGGGCTTCTCTGGCTTCGGCTTCGGTGTACATCGCGACGCGCGGCGAGTTGAACTCGACGTCGGTCGGGATGACGGCTTCGGCTCCGTAGACGAGGAAGAACGGGGTGAACCCGGTCGACCGATTCGGCGTGGTGCGTAGACTCCAGAGAACGGCTGGCAACTCGTCAAGCCAGCTGCCGGGTGAGCGGATGAGTGGCTCGACGGGTCGCGGATTGACGCCGGACAGGATGAGTCCATTGGCCCACTCGACCTGCCCGTTGGACTGTGGGTGCGCAATGGAGGCCAGGTCGAGGAGGATGCAGGGACGGAGCAGTATTGCTCGAGCGCGCCCTTGGCGAAGTTGGTGCCGTTGTCGGTGATGATGCTGTTCGGCATGCCGTAGCGCACCGCTATGTCCTTGATGAACCAGACGACTGTTGGCCCGTCTAGTTTCTTGATTTGTCTTGCCTCGATCCACTTGGTGAATTTTTCTACTGCCACCAGCAAGTGCGTCATGCCGCCTCGAGCGGTTTTGAAGGGTCCCACCATGTCGAGTCACCAGACTGCAAAGGGCCAGGCGATCGGTATGGTGCGGAGTGCTGACGCCGGCTGGTGGCTGCGTTTGCTGAAGCACTGGCATCCCTCACACTTGAGGACGAGCGACTCGGCGTCTTGGAGGGCCGTGGGCCAGTAGAAACCGTGGCGGAACGCCTTGGCCACCAGGGATCGTGATGCGGCGTGGTGCCCACACTCGCCCTAATGTATGTCGAGGAGGATGTCAATGCCCCGTTCCTGCTCGACGCAGCGTTGGAACACGCCGGTGGAGCTGCGCTTGACGAGCTCGTTGTTGATGATGCTGTAGCCGGACGCCCGGCGCTGCACTTGCCGAGCTTCGGTCTCGTCCATGGGGACAACCCCGTTCTTCAAAAATTCTGATATTGGGAGGGCCCAAGACGGAGCCGTGACCACGGCGAAGACGGTCACCAGGGTGGGTTCCGAGTCGGCAGCTCCCGAGCCGGGATGAGCAGCCCCCGGGTCGGGGATGGCGACGGCCGGGTCCGGGACGATGGTGGCCGGGTCGAGCTAAGCAGTCCCCGGGCCGGGTTCAGCAGTCCCCGGGCTGGGTTGAGGTGCGGCCGGGTCGTCTGGAACGTGGATGGACTCGGAGTCCGGCGATGGCTTGCGTAGGTGCTCGAGGGAGACGTCAGACGGGATGGCTTGTCGTGACGAGGCGATCTTGGCGAGCGTGTCCGCTGCTTCGTTCTCCGCGCGCGGGACGTGGAGCAACTCACAGCCCTCGAAGGATCCGGACAGCTTCTGGACGAGGAAGCGGTAACTTGCCATGTTGGAGTCGCGGGCGTCCCATTCGCCGGAGCATTGTTGCACCACCAGGTCCGAGTCGCCGCAGCACAGGATGCGCCGGATGCTGAGTTCCTTGGCAAGCCGGAGGCCGTGCACAAGGGCTTCATACTCGGCGACGTTGTTGGAGGCGGCGAAGTGGATCTGGAGCGCGTAGCGGAGCCGTTCGCCCTTTGGGGACGACAGTACGATGCCGGCCTCCAAGCCGAGTCGCATCTTGGACCCGTCGAAGTGCATGCGCTAATGCGTTGAGTCGGGAGGCGGCGGCAAGTACTGGGTCTCGGTCCAGTCGACGAGGAAGTCGGCCAGGGCTTGAGACTTGATCGCGGTGCGGGGCTCGTAGAGGATGGTGTGGCCGGCTAGCTGGATCGCCCATTTGGCAACCCGGCCAGAGGCATCCCGGCACCCGATGATTTCTCCGATAGGCGCCGTGCTCACCACGGTGACGACGTGCTCTTGGAAAACTGCTTCAGCTTCTTGGCGGTGAAGTACACGCCGTAACACATCTTCTGGTAGTGCGAGTAGTTCTGCTTGGAGATGGAGAGCACCTCGCTCAGGTAGTAGACTGGGCGCTGGACGGCTTGGATCTTGCCCTTCTCTGGTCGCTCGACCACCAGCACCGTGCTGACCGCCCGTGAGGTCGCGGCTATGTAGAGCAACAGCGGCTCCTTGTCGGTCGGCGCGACCAGGACTGGTGCGGTGGAGAGCATGCGCTTGAGGTCTTGGAAGGCCTCGTCTGCCTTGCCGTTTCATTCGAACGGGCTCATCTTCTTCATCAGCTGGTACAGGGGTAGCACCCTTTCGCCCAGCCGACTTAGAAACCGGCTGACCGAGGCCAAGCATCCGGTGAACTTCTGGACATCGCGCAGCCGAGCCGGCTTGCGCATGCGCTCGATGGCCTTGATCTTCTCCGGGTTCGCCTCAATGCCGCGCTCCGAGACGAGGAAGCCGAGTAGCTTTCCGGCCGGGACGCCGAAGACGCATTTTTCCGGGTTAAGCTTGACCTTGTATTCGCGGAGGTTGGCGAAGGTTTCCTTCAAATCGTCGAGGAGCGTGAGGTGCTGCTTGGTCTTCACCACGATGTCGTCCACGTATACGTGGATATTGCGGCCGAGTTGCGGCAGTAGGCATTTCTGCATGCAGCGCTGGAAGGTGGCGCCGGCGTTCTTCAAGCCGAACGACATGGTGATGTAGCAATACGCCCCAAAGGGCGTGATGAAGGACGTCTTCAGGGCGTCGGCCGGGTCCAGCTTGATCTGGTGGTAGCCGGAGTAAGCATCCAGGAAGGACAGGAGCTCACACCCGGCGGTCGAGTCGATGACTTGGTCGATCCGCGGGAGGGCGAACGGATCCTTGGGACAGGCCTTGTTGAGGCTGGTGTAGTCGATACACATGCGCCAGGCCTTGTTCTTCTTCAGGACGAGGACTGGATTGGCCAGCCACTCGGGGTGAAACACTTCCATTATGAAGCCGGCCGCCAAAAGCTTGGCGACCTCTTCACCAATGGTTCTTCTCTTCTCTTCGGAAAATCTTCGTAGGGGTTGACGGACTGGCTTGGCGTCCTTGCGGACGTGAAGTTTGTGCTCGGCGTACTTCCTTGGGATACCCGACATGTCCTTGGGGGTCCATGCGAAGATATCCCGATTCTCACGGAGGAAGTCGACGAGCTCGCCTTCCTATTTGCTGTCGACGCGGGCGCCTACGACAACGTACTTGCTGCAGCTGGGGTCTTTTGGGTGGAGCTTCACTTTCTTGGTCTCCTTGGAGGGCTTGAAGGCGGCCTCGTCGGCCGGGTCCGGGGTTGGGATTGACGCGGTGGAGGCCTCGCCTGCCAGGGCAACGATCCGGTTGAGCTGGCGCCGCTCCTCGGCAATGACCAGCGACTCGGCCAACTTGGCGCCGTCTCGGGCGCACTCCAGGGACTTGCGGTAATCGCCGGTGACGGTGATGAGGCCCTTGGGACCCGACATCTTCATCTTCAGGTACGCATAGTGGGGTACCGCCATGAACTTGGCGAGCGCGGGCCGGCCCAGCAGCGCGTGATACGCGCTGGACGGATCCACCACCTCGAACCAGATCGGTTCGCGCCGGAAGTGGGAGCTTTCACCGAACAGGACATCTAGCCGGACCCGGCCAATGGGGGAGCAGGAGAGGCCGGGTACGATGCTGTGGAAGATCGTTCGGGTTGGCTCCAGGTCCTCGGCCTTGAGGCCGAGCTTGGTCATCGTGTCGCGGTAGAGGATGTTGATGCTGCTACCGCCGTCGATGAGGACTCGGGAGAACTTGCATGTGCGCCGCGCGACGATGGTGGGGTTGAGGACTAGGGCGTAACCACCCGGGCTCGGCATGACTGCCAGGTGATCCTCCCGGGTCCAGGTGATCGGGCGATCCGACCAATGCATGAACTCCGGCTTGGCCGGGACGACGGTGTTCACCTCCTGTCGAAGGAGGCGCTCGCTGCGTTTGTCGTCGCCGAGGCTGGTGAAGACGACGTAGGCCGCACTCTAGTCCGGGTAGGCGTCGTCGCGCATCGCGTCGCCAGCTGGAGGCGGCGGTGGAGGCGGAGGCGGCTGTCCCGCGCCTGGACCCGAGGCCGGAGGGGGCGGGACGTCGCCCCTCATGATGCGCTTGGTGATGGTGCACTGCCGAAGCGTGTGCGTGGAGGGTCTTGCGCCGCTGTGGTGCTTGCAGGGGGCGTCGAGCATCTGCTCCAAGCTCATGGCGGGTTGCCATGCCGTCTTGCCGGTTTGCCGGCGCTTCACCGCCGGGTCCGCCGTGGGCTCGGTGGCCGCGATGAGCCGGTTGTCATGACGCGGTGCCGGCTGGTCGGCCTTGCACTTGTTGTTCTGGTGATGCTGCTGCCGGCTGCTTTCGCCGGCCGGCTTCGGAGGGGGAACCGGCTTCGCCTTGCCGGCTTCATTCAGCGCCACCTGGATCTTGATGGCGGAGTCGGCGTTGGTGTACTTGTCCGCCGTCACCATGAGCGCGGCCATGGTGGCCGGCTCGGAGCATAAGAGCTTGTGCCTGAGGAGGGTGCCGTCTCGGCACCCGCTGACGAAGTACTGGATTGCCTGGACTTCATGGACGCCCTCGCAGCTGTTCCGGAGCTCGGTCCAGCGTGCGAGGTACTCGCGACCGGTCCCATAGGCCCTTGCACGCACATGGCGAGCTGGCTAGGGCGGCCGGGTCGCTTGTAGGTCCCTGTGAAGTTGCGGACGAAGGCTTCCTCGAAATCCACCCACGTGTTGATGCTGCCCATCGGCAGGCTATTCAACCACGTGCGGGCCGACCCTTGGAGCATGAGCGGTGCGTAGCGCACGGCGAGACGACGATTGGCACCAGTGATGCCAATGGCCGTGGTGTAGTCGGTGAGCCAGTCTTCTGGCTTCACCGTCCCGTTGTACTTGGGGGTGTCGCGGGGGAGCATGAATCCTTTGGGGGAAGGGCTCCTCCCGGATGCGCGGGCCGAAGCATGCCGGCCCAATAGTGCCGCTCTCCTCCACCTCCAGGGAGCGAGCGAGCTGATCGAGGCGGTGGCGAGCGTCGGCGTCGTCGATGGCGCGCGGGCCGAGTCGACTTGCGGCCAGGCCACGGGGGGCCAGGTCGGTTGGAGCCGGACGCCAGCCATGCTGGCCGGGTCCGCGCTGGGTCTCTAGGACGGGCTCGTCGCCCAATCCGTCAGCGGCCGTAGCGGCCGGGACGCGCCGAGTCCGGGCTCGGCCGGAGTGCGCCTCGCCGGGTGGCGAGGAAGCGGTGTGCAGAAGTTCGCCGGGTCCGCCAAGGCGGGCGGAGCCGGATCCCGCCGACTTGGCGAGCTGGTTGAGGCGGTCCTGCTGGGTGTTGGCGGCATGGAGGAGTTCGCGCATCCGCCCGATGCGCTCTTTCAGCTCCTCACCCGCGAGCTGGTCCAGGCCGACCGCGGCTGCCTGGGCAGCACGCATGTTCTTCGCTGGGGTCTCGTAGACGGTTGGGACGACGCCGAGGGCCCGGTCGATCGCTCCTCCCCAGGCACGCACATCGGCGACCCGGCTTGGCTCGGCCACGGCGGGCGTCGCGCTCCAGCTGAGCGGCGTCCAGGCGACGCTGAGTGGCGGCGAGCATCTCAGATAGGTCCAGCATCTGCTGGCGCCTTTCCTCGAGCTAGGTTCGGGCCTCAGCGACGTTGATGGCGTCGACGTCGGTGCCGATGGGGATGCGGAGGCTCTGCATCGCGGCGCGCAACGGATCGGACGGCTTGACCAGGCTTCGGCAGCCTTCCTCGTCTTGCTCGACGACGAGGAGGCGCCGTCGCCGGTGACGAAGACTTCCACACGGACGTCCATTGCCCCGGCGGAAACGCCACCGCCGAGGGAGAGGGGAGAGTCGGAGTAGCTGAGCACCTCGCTGGGTTTGTTGGGATTTGATGAATCGTGGGTTTATGATTAGATTATTCATTGAACGTAATTGAGTCTTTTCTGAATTTTATTATGTGTGATTGTCATAGCTATGTAATGCTTTTCGATCTATGAGTTTTCTTTGGCCAGGTTGATGACTAGATCTTCAGTGGAAGTGGTGCATAGTAGTAGGTTCAATCTTGCGGTGTCCTCACCTCGTGACAAAAGGGGTAGCAAGGCACATATTTGTATTGTTGCTACTAAGGGGAAAACAACATGGTTCAATCATATTGCTTGGTTTTATTTTGTCTACGTTATGTCATCATACTTCATGCATTACCCTATTTGTCATGAACTTAATACCTAGAGAGGCAAGCATAGAAGCACTCTAGAAGTGGAGTAATAACAGTAGATGCAGGCAGTAGTCGGTCTACTTGTCATGGACGTAATGCCTATGTACTGATCATGCCATGAATACGTCATAACTATGCGCTTTTCTATCACTTGCCCAAGAGTAATTTGTCTACCCACTGAGCGAGTCCTGGATTAGGGGGTCCTCGGACAGCCGGATTATATACTTTAGCCGGACTGTTGGACTATGAAGATACAAGACTAAAGACTTCGCCCCGTGTCCCGATGGGACTCTCCTTTGCGTGGAAGGCAAGCTTGGCAACACGGATATGTAGATCTCCTCCCTTGTAACCGACTCTATGTAACCCTAGCCCCCTCCGGTGTCTATATAAACCGGAGGGTTCAGTCAGTAGGATAACAACAATCATAATGATTGGCTAGCTCCTAGTGTTTAGCCTCTACGATCTCGTGGTAGATCAACTCTTGTAATACTCATATCATCAAGATCAATCAAGCAGGAAGTAGGGTATTACCTCCATCGAGAGGGCCCGAACCTGGGTAAACATTGTGTCCCCCGCCTCCTCTTACCGTCCGCCTTAGACGCACAGTGCGGGACCCCCTACTCGAGATCCGCCGGTTTTGACACCGACATTGGTGCTTTCATTGAGAGTTCCACTGTGCCGTCGCGATAAAGGCTTGATGGCTCCTTCGATCATCAACAACGATGCGATCCAGGGCGAGGCTTTCCTCCCCGGACAGATCTTCGTATTTGGCGGCTTCGTACTGTGGGCCAACTCACTTGGCCATCTGGAGCAGATCGAGAGCTACGCCCCTGGCCATCAGGTTAGGTTTGGAAACTTGAACTATACTACCGACATCCGCGGAGACTTGATCTTCGACGGATTCGAGCCCATGTCAGGTGCGCCGCACAGTCACGACGAGCATGACTTAGCTCTGCCGTCGAACAGTGTTCGGGAGATCACACCTACAACTACTCCGGCCCTCAATCCGGAACAGATCGTGCCGACCGAGGATGGGTGGATAGATCCCGCCACGGAGGCAGCGCACGCAGCGGCGATAGAGCCGAATACTGACTTCACCTCTTATGAGTCTCGTGTTGCCGGACACTTGGATTCGTCCCCGGCCACGGGCTCCGAACCGCCTGCGTCCGTGCCAATCGAATCTGATTGGGCATCGATCATGGAGTTTTCCTCCGCGGATATCTTTCAGCACCCACCACTGGGCGACGTGCTAAACTCATTAAGGTCTCTCTCCTTGTCAGGAGACCCTTGGCCGAACTATGTCCGGCTAGAGTGGGATGCGGACAACGAAGAAATTCGCTCCCCACCCACCACCCACGTAGTAGCCACTGTCGACGATTTAACCGACATGCTCGATTTCGGCTCCGAAGACATCGACGGTATGGACGACGATGCAGGAGATGAACAAGAACCACTACCCACAGGGCGCTGGACTGCCACCTCATCATATGATATATATACATGGTGGACACCCCCAAAGAAGGCAATGGCGATAAGGCAACGGAGGATAATCCCTCCAAGAAGCAATCCAAGCACCGGCGTCAACGGCGCCGCTCTAAGTCCTGCCATAGCAAAAGCATCGATACCGGCACAAGAGACAATAACGCTCCGCATAGTGCCGAAGACGAAGACAATCCCCTCCAGCCAGGCCTCGAGCAGGAGGATGAACAAGCTAGCCCTCAGGAATAGGCAGCAGACGGAGAATCAGAGGATGACAATTACATGCCTCTCTCCGAAGATGAGGTGAGCCTTGCGACGAAGAATTTATCGTGCCTGAGGATCCCATCGAGCAGGAGCGCTTCAAGTGCCGGCTTATAGCCACAACAAATAGTCTGAAGAAAAAGCAACAACAGCTTCGAGCTGATCAAGATCTGCTAGCGGATAGATGGACTGAGGTCCTTGCGGCCGAGGAATACGAACTCGAGCGCCCAACCAAGAGTTACCCAAAGCGCAGGTTGCTACCCCAACTCGAGGAGGAAGCATTAAAACATGCATTACCAGCGTATGATGCGGCTGATCGGCCACCTTGTGGCCGAGACAGAGGGGCATAATAGCCCGAAGTCCAGCCCGCACCCCGTCGCCAGACAAACAAAAACACCAAGGGCCGGGGAAACACGCAGGACCTCGAGACGTATTGGAAAACAAAGCAGGACATACAAGATCAATCTACGGATCACGGGGGCGCGCCCCAACGCGTGACGATGATCGTCACGCCGGATACACTAAAAGCAAATCCGGCCGGGCCGAATACAGCAGACAAGACTCGTATGAACTACGTCGTGACATAGCCCGACACAGAGGCGCCGCACACCCCCTATGCTTCATTGATGAAGTAATGGATCACGAATTCCCAGAAGGATTTACACCCGTGAACATTGAGTCATATGATGGTACAACAGACCCCGCGGTATGGATCGAGGATTTCCTCCTCCACATCCACATGGCCCGCGGTGACGATCTACATGCCATCAAATACCTCCCACTAAAACTGAAAGGACCAGCTCGGCATTGGCTGAATAGCTTGCCAGCAAACTCCATTGGCAGTTGGGAGGATTTGGAAGATGCATTCCTTGACAACTTCCAGGGCACTTATGTGCGACCACCGGATGCTGATGACTTGGGCAAATTTGACAAAATTGACCTGTGGACGAAATCAAATCATAGAATGAACTGTCCGTGAAACTATTTCAAGCGGCTGACCTTTTTGTGTGACGCCCGACACGAAGGCGTCACACTACACTTTGCAACGCCTCACAGATAGGCGCTACACGCCTGGCCAGTGTTGCACCCCAGACTGCCTAAAAATTGCTAAGTCATTGTGCAAAGCCTAAGAGCTAGGCGCTGCACTGTATAGTGTGGCACCTAGCTCTCAGGCGCTGCACTAGTGGTTGCACTACAAAATGAAGCAACCACTAGTGCAACGCCTAGAAGCTAGGCGCTACACTATATAGTGTGGCGCCTAGCTCTCAGGCGCTGCACACTGACTTAGTAATTTTCAGATCACACGGGTGCGACGCTGGCCAGGCGTGTAGCGCCTATCTGTGAGGCGTTGCACAGTGTAGTGTGGCGCCTTCGTGTCGGGCGTCACACAAAAAGGTCAGCCGCGTGAAATAGTTTCACGGGCAGTTCATTCTGTGATTTGATTTCGTCCATAGGTCAAATTTGTCAATTTTGCCGATGACTGGAGCCATATAACTCAGCAGCCAGGGGAATCGGCCAGGAAATTCTGGACCCGGTTCCTAACTAAAAAGAACCAAATTGTCGATTGTCCGGATGCAGAGGCCTTAGCGGCATTTAAGCATAACATCCATGACGAGTGTCTCGCCCGGCACCTCGGCCAAGAGAAGCCGAAGTCTATGGCAGCCCTCACGACACTCATGACCCGCTTTTGCGCGAGCGAGGACAGCTGGCTGGCTCGCAGCAACAACACATCAAGAAATCATGGCAATTCAGATGCCAAAGATAGTAACGGCAGACCACGTCGCAACAGACACAAGCGCCGTAACAACGGCGACAACGCCGAAGACACGACAGTCAATGCCGGATTCAGTGGCTCTAAATCCGGTCAGCGGAAGAAGCCGTTCAAAAGAAGCAATCCAGGCCCGTCCAGTTTGGACCGCATACTCGATCGCTCGTGTCAAATTTACGGCACCCCCGATAAGCCAGCCAATCACACCAACAGAGAATGTTGGGTGTTCAAGCAGGCCGGCAAGTTGAATACCGAAAACAAGGAAAAGGGGCTGCATAGCAACGATGAGGAGGAGCCCCGGCCGCCGAACACAGGAGGACAGAAGAAATTTCCTCCCCAAGTGAAAACGGCGAACATGATATACGCAACCCATATTCCCAAGAGAGAACGGAAGCGTGCACTAAGCGACGTCTATGCGATGGGGCCAGTCGCCCCAAAGTTCAACCCATGGTCTTCTTGTCCGCTCACTTTCGATCGTAGGGACCACCCCACTAGTATCCATCATGGCGGTTCTGCCGCATTGGTTCTTGATCCCATCATCGACGGATTTCACCTCACTCGAGTCCTTATGGACGGTGGAAGCAGCCTGAACCTGCTCTATCAGGATACAGTGCGCAAAATGGGTATAGACCCCTCAAGGATCAAACCCACAAAAACCACCTTCAAGGGTGTCATACCAGGTGTAGAGGCCTGTTGCACGGGCTCAATCACACTAGAAGTGGTCTTCGGATCTCTGGACAACTTCCGAAGTGAGGAACTAATCTTTGATATCGTCCCCTTCCGTAGTGGCTATCACGCACTACTCGGACGAACCGCATTTGCTAGATTCAATGTGGTACCGCACTATGCGTACCTCAAGCTGAAAATGCCAGGACCTCGTGGAGTTATAATAGTTAATGGAAACACAGAACGCTCGCTCCGCACGGAGGAGCACACTGCAGCCCTCGCAGCGGAAGCACAAAGCAGCCTTCTGAGGCCGACCGCCAATTCGGCGAAAAGGCCCCCGGACACCTTCAAGCAAGTCCGGAGTAACCTGAATAGGATCTCCAGGCACGTTCAGAGCTCGGATAGCAATTTGGCCTCCACCATAGTCCCAGTCAAGCGGCGAAATTTGTGCCGCACGTACATAACTATGCACTCAAGATACCATGGGCATAGGCGGAGGCACAGCTATGGCACGGCCCACAATGCAGCTCAACTGCCCCAGGGCACGTATACCTTTATCATTTTCTCTCTTTAAGGACCTTACTCTCTGGAAGACCTCTCCGGCAGTCTGATTGTTGACTCATTATGGGAAGGAAATACCAAGGAAGGAAGACGCTATGACGTACAAGGGAATCCCCAGGTGGTCTCTGATAACGATCGAATACCTGTTTTACATACCAATATGCAGCCTGCCCTTGGATAGGACATGTCAAATAGTCCTATTTTTTGCTTATTGCACTACTTGTATCCATACGCTTTGACGTATTATTTAAATAACAATGCATAGCGTTAGTCTATTATTGCATTTCCTTTTTCCTTGTCTGCTTATTTTACGACAAATTGCACCCGTACATTCTGGTATGACCAGTGCGCCAGGGGCTTCAGTATACCTCATAACACGGCGTGAAAAGTCTGAACACTTTCGACAGTGCGACACCCCGAACTTATAGCATTATATGCATCAGCTCCGAATCATGTCTTGGGTCAATAGTTGGGTTTGCCCGGCTCCCATGTTTTGGTACCTTAGGTTCCGCTATATCGGCTAAGGTAGCACTGGGAGAACTAGAGAAAGCCGAAAACTGACTGTCATGATGAGGCGAGAGCTGGTCGCTGTTCGAGAGGTCTCAAGTCCTTGAAGACTTTTTCCGCTTTGGGCGAGGAGTCGGCCTTGCCTGCCTTAGGCGTATATAGCGCCCCAAATCCGGCCTTCCGAATACTAGGGGCTTCGCCAAAATTTAAAATTGTAGACTTCTATGGCTAAGTGAGAGTGATAAAGCTTTATAGTCCGATTGCCTGGTTCGTTGTGCTGAACACCTCCTTCGAAGGACCCAAAATTGGGATAAAGAGTGCTCAGGTTTATCCCGAACACCTCAGTACTAGTTACATGGGGGCAGAAGCCGACGACTGGCCAACTCTCAGATTTTATAAACGGCCGCACAGAAGGTAATATTTTAAATTAACAAGCGTTGCATAGCAGATGAACTCTTTTCATATTACAAGATCACATGAGTACATTCATTCAAATATTACATCCTTAGCACATTCCTCCACCACAAGGCGAGCACCCTTCAGGACACTGTCATAATACTTTTCGGGATGGCGATGCTCCTTGCCCTCCGGCGGCCCCTCCTTCACCAGCTTTTCGGCGTCCAGCTTCGCCCAGTGCACCTTTGCCCGGGCAAAAGCCCTGCGCGCACCCTCTATGCAGACGGACCGCTTTATGACTTCAAACCGTGGGCAGGCATTCACAAGCCGCCTCACCAGGCCGAAGTAGCTACCAGGCAGGGGCTCGCCAGGCCACATCCGGACTATAAGACCCTTCATGGCCTGTTCGGCCGCCTTGTGAAGCTCGACCAGTTGCTTCAACTGGTCGCTCAAGGGCATTGGGTGTTCGGTCCCAGTATACTGAGACCAGAACAACTTCTCTGTCGAGCTCCCCTCCTCGGCCCGGTAGAACTCCGCGGCATCCGACACACTACGGGGTAGATCTACGAACGCTCCTGGAGAGCTCCGAACTCGGGTAAGTAAAAAGAAAGTTTCCTTCACATGCTTGCTTTGCATAATGAATGCCTTACCCACCGCTATCTTCTTAACCGCCTCAATTTCCTGGAGGGCCTTTTGGGCTTCAGCCTTGGCATATTGTGTGTTTTCCAGGGCCTTCACAAGCTCGGACCCTTGCGTCTTAGAGTCAAGCTCCAAGGAATCGTGTTTCTTGATGAGAGCCTGGAGCTCTTGCTGCACCTCGCCTACTCGGGCTTCTTGCTTCTCTCGCTCGATGCGCTCCTTGGCCACTTTGTCTTCGGCCTCGGATAGCGCCTTCTGCAGGGCCGCCACTTCGGTCGTGGCCCCTAGCAAAATTCAAGACGATCCTATTATTCCAAAACCAAAATTTTCTTTATCAATATTCAGACGAGGTGTCATTTACCTTTGTTCTCTTCGAGCTGCCTCTTGGTAAGGCCAAGCTCTTCCTTGGACCGCTCAAGGTCCTGCTTCATTGCGGCGACCTCCGCAGTACGAGCGGCGGCGGCCAGCAGTGAAGCCTGCTTCTTCACATAAAAACATTCTGATTAGACTCCTGCGTATTATTTGATCCTCTATTCGTCCTTTCTTTGCGAACGCCAAACAGAGCATCAGGGGCTACTGTCTATGCTGTAACATTTTCTTACAATTTGATTACTTACCTCAAAGCCGGTTAGGAGGCTGGCACATGCTTCAGTCAGTCCGCTCTTAGCGGACTGGACCTTCTTGACCACCGCACTCATAATAGTGCGGTGCTCTTCGTCAATCGAAGCGCCGCGAAGCACTTCCAGCAAGTTGTCCGATGCCTCTGGATGGACAGAGGCCATCGGCACAGACAGCTTGCCCCCCTTAGCGAGGGGTTTCCTGACAGAATCAGGAACCACTGGAGGTTCCGGCGCCGTATTCGGCTTGGGGCTAGACTTGCTGCCCCCGACGTTGGGGCCCAGGGGAGTCTTGCCCCTCGTGCGCCTAGCGCCTGGAATGTCGCCTTTGGGCGCCTCCGGAACTGTCTCCCCTTGGTTCAGTTCCCTTTGAGACAACACCTCGGCATCGTCCGTAGGGCGGGGGGAGGAGGCGGTCAGGAGTGAATCGCTGTTCATATCTGACGGGCCCAAAGAATCATCTGACGAAGATACATTGATATGGGCTCGAGATGGACTGCATAATCATGTTCGGCGTGATAAGAAGCAGTACAATAAAATGTACCAAGAATTATTATGGTATCCGGATACTCACGACTTCGCCAGGGGCTTGTCCCTGGGAAACCACTCCTCGTCGCTGAAAGCGGCCGTCGTGGAGCAGTCCGGGAGGAGGGTCCTTCCCTTCTTGGACCCTTCGGCCTCCACTGATGGGGCGGCCTTCCTTTTCCTGTCCCCCCCCCCCGGCTGGGGGGGGGAGAACTTTCCTCTTCCTCGTCCTCGTTTTCGTGGGAGGAGTGCGCCTCGGTGTTTTCGGACGATGAGTCCGATATAACCTTGCGTCGGAGACCCTTCGTGGTCCCCGTGGCCTTCTTCTTGGCCTTCTTCTCCGGCACCTCATAAGGCGCCGGAACCAGCATCTCCGTTAGGAGAACATCTGCTGGATCTTCGGGCAGGGGGCTGGACAATCGATCTACTCCGCTGTCGCTACCCAGTCCTGTTAAATGGCGTGGAGGCTTAGATCCCGCGCATGGTTATACTGGGGAAAAGAACATCTTATGAGATATAGTAGACTTACCGGATTGGCAGGGCGCTTTGCGCTGAGTCCGCGGTCCTCGGTAAGGGGAGGAGGTACCTCGGCGCCCTTGAACAACACCTTCCTGACGTCCTTGTGCGTCGTGTCGAAGAGCTCTCGCAGCGTCTGGTGCATAGCCGGGTCGAACTCCCACAAATTGAATGCCCGTCTTTGACACGGGAGGATCCGGCGGAAGAGCATGACTTGGACCACATTGACAAGCTTGATTTTCTTGCTTATCATGTTTATGACGCAGGTCTGGAGTCCGGTCAGCTCCACCGATGAACCCCAGGATAGGCCATTCCCTTTCCAGGAGGTGAGCTGCATGGGGATTCCGGATCAAAATTCGGGGGCCGCCACCCAGTTGGTGTCGCGCGGCTCGGTGATGTAGAACCACCCCGATTGCCACTCCTTTACGGTCTCCACATAGGTGCCTTCGAGCCAGGTGACGTTGGGCATTTTGCCCACCATGGCGCCTCTGCACTCCGCTTGCTGGCGGACCACCACCTTCGGTTTAACGTTGAAGGTCTTCAGCCACTGGCCGAAGTGGGGCTTGATGCGGAGGAAGGCCTCGCACACGACGATAAACGCTGAGATGTTGAGGATGAAATTGGGGGCCAGATCGTGAAAGTCCAGCCCGTAGTAGAACATGAGCCCACGGACAAACGGGTGGAGGGGAAATCCCGGTCCGCGGACGAAGTGGGTAAGAAATACCACCCTCTCATGGGGTTCTGGAGTAAGGACGATCTGCCCCGCATCTGGTAGCCGGTGCGCGATATCTGCGGCCAGGTATCCGGCTCCCCGGAGCTTTGTGATGTCCTCGTCCCTAACGGAGGAGACCATCCACTTGCCTCCTGCTCCGGACATGCTTGGAGTGGTTTTGAGGAGAAAATGCGAACTTGGGTGCTGGAGCTCGAGTGTGCAAGAATGGATGAGCAAGGAAGAAGAAGGCATGGGTGAAAAAGATGAATCCTTGTCCCTTTATTAGGGCGGAAGAAACTATGCGCCTCCTCACCTACCTGGTAAACTCTCTTATTCCCCAAGCGCCGTAATTGATGGCGCGGTTGGGTTACCCACACCCGTATTGGTGAGAATCCCGTGATAGGGGGACACGATCTCTGCTTCGACAAGACGTGCCAAGAAAACCGCCTCGCAATATGTGCAGTAGCTGGTTAGGAGAAATGGTTCGAATAATGACCGGGCCGTGGCGTGATGTCACGCTATGAAACTTGTCAGCAGATTAGATTTGTGGAATATTATACTCTCTACGGCAGTATGTGGAATTTATTTTACAGAGCCGTACATGATCCTTGTGTTCAAAATCTTCTATGGAGTATTCGGAGGAGGAACCCGCCTTGCAATGCCGAAGACAATCTGCGCGCTCGACTCATCGTCATTGAAGCCTGGTTCAGGGGCTACTAAGGGAGTCCTGGATTAGGGGGTCCTCAGACAGCCGAATTATATACTTTAGCCGAACTGTTGGACTATGAAGATACAAGACTCAAGACTTTGTCCCGTGTCCGGATGGGACTCTCCTTTGCATGGAAGGCAAGCTTGGCAATACGAATATGTAGATCTCCTCCCTTGTAACCGACTCTGTGTAACCCTACCCCCTCTGGTGTCTATATAAACTGGAGGGTTTAGTCCGTAGGACAACAACAATCATAATCATAGGCTAGCTCCTAGGGTTTAGCCTCTACGATCTCGTGGTAGATCAACTCTTGTAATACTCATATCATCAAGATCAATCAAGCAGGAAGTAGGGTATTACCTCCATCGAGAGGGCCCGAACCTGGGTACACATTGTGTCCCCCGCCTCCTGTTACCATCCACCTTAGACGCATAGTTCGGGACCCCCTACCCGAGATCTGCTGGTTTTGACACCGACACCCACCGTATGTTATGGTCTTGAGAAAGATGCCTCTAGTGAAAACTATGGCCCCACGTCTATTCATCATATTTACTAAAACCCTACATACCTTGCTGCAATTTATTTACTTTTATTTTACTTTGCAATTTATTTATCTCCTACTATCATATTTGATCCTTGTAATTAACGAGTACAAGGGGATTGACAACCCTCTTGCCCGTGTTGGGTGCAAGTATTTGCACTTGTGTGTGTAGGTATTGTTGACGGTTGTTTACGTGAATCTTCTATTGATTCGATAAACCTTGGTTCCCTACTCAGGGAAATACTATCCATTATTGTATTGCTTTACCCTTCCTCTTCGGGGAAAATCCCAACGCATGTCACAAGTAGCAGAAAGAATTTCTGGCACCGTTGCCGGGGAGATATCATCAAACAACTCAAGGTCCAAGATTCATAATTGCTTGTAAGTGTATATAAAACATCCAAGATTGATAATATAATAGCATGGAACAATAAGAAATTTTATAGATACGTTGGAGACGTATCAGCATCCCCAAGCTTAATTCCTGCTCATCCTCGAGTAGGTAAATGATAAAAACAGATTTTTGATGTGGAATGCTACCTAACATATTCATCACATATTCTTTTCTTTTGTAGCATCGATATTTGGACTTGAATGATTCAAAGCAATAGTCTATAATTTGACATGAAGACATCAATACTCAAGCATATTAACAAGCAACTATGTTTTTCGAAATATCAGCGCTAAAGAAAGTATCCCTAGCTCATTATGCTCAATCATTGATCCATTCATGAAACACACTCAAATATTAGCTACATCCAATACACAAGTACGACAATAGTGTTCCCTAGTTGGTGCTTTTAAAAGAGAAGATGGAGATTCAACATAAAAATAAAAAATTGCATAAAAGTAAATAGATAGGCCCTTCACAGAGGGAAGCAGAGATTTGCAGAGGTGCCAAAGCTCACGGTTTAAATTAGAAATAATTTTTTTGAGAGGGATGCTTTTCTTGTCAATGAAAACGACCGAGAATTCCCAATATCTTCCATCCTAGACAAATTATAGGTGGTTCCAAACAGAAAGTAAAGTTTATTTCCTTTCCACCATTCTTTCACAATCCATGGCTAGCCGTATCCATGGGTGCCTTCCATACCAACACTTTCCAAGGAATTTATTATAATAGTATTTGTTATTTCGGGATTGGGCATCACTATTACCTGCCACACTCTCGTGCAATGACAAGTGAATAAACACTCATTGTGAGAATAAAATGCCTAGCATGGAAAATATTGGCCACCCCTTGCCGCTTCATGAGCGGTAAGGGCACACAAAACGGGAATTCATTTTGAAAATTAGAGTTGGCACATGCAAATTTACTTGGAACAGCATGGAAATACTGCATATAGGTAGGTATGGTGGACTCATATGGCACAACTTTGGGTTTTAGGAGTTGGATGCACAAGCAGCATTCCCGCTTAGTACAAGTGGAGGCTAGCAAATAGATTGATAAGCGACCAACCAAGAAATGAAAACTGTCATAAACGTGCATTGAACATAATTAACGCTGAATAATGCACCACAAGTAGGATATAACTTGATTGCATAACTATTGACTTTATGTGCATGCATAGGGAATCACAAACCTTAACACCAGTATTCTTACTAAAGCATAGTTACTCACCAACATGACCCACATATCACTATCTCCATATTGCAAAACTATTGCAAGGAATCAAGTTTATCATATCCGTGATCTATATGAAAGTTTTTATTATATCCCCCTTGGATATCTATCACTCTGGGACCAAATTCATATCTTATGCAAATTACCATTGCGATTATCAACTCTCAAAAAGATATAAGTGAAGCATGAGTGCATATTTCTTAAAAAAATCAACTCTCAAAATTATATAAGTGAAGCATGAGAGTTTATTTCTTTAAAATATAACCACCGCCGTGCTAAAAAAGATATAAGTGAACTATTAGAGCAACTTCCTAGCTCAAAAGATTTAAGTGAAGCACATAGAGTATTCTAGAAAATCATGATATGGGTGTGGCTCTCTCAAACAAGTGTTTTTAGCAAGGATGATAGTGACAAACTAAAAAGCAAACCAAGCAAAGACTCATATAATATAAGACGCTCCAAGCAAAACTCATGACATGTGACGAATAAAAATATAGGTCCAAGTGAAATTACCGATGGTCATTAGAAGAAAGAGGGGATTCCTTCCGGGGCATCCCCAAGGTTAGTTGCTTGGGAGTCCTTGAATATTACCTTGGGGTGCCTCGGGCATCCCCAAGCTTAGGCTCGTGCCACTCCTTATTCCTTCATCCATTGTGATTTGACCCAAAACTTGGAAACTTCAATCATACAAAACTCAACAAAACCTCATGAGATCCGTTAGTATAATAAAGCAAATCACTACTCTAAGTACTCACTACAAAAAAAATACACTTCAGTGATGATACGTGTTTGTCACACTAGGTCACAATTTCTGTCATGAATGTACATCCATGATGATTTTATGACAAAATCAAGATAGTCATACATGTGCCGTTGTATAAGTGTTCCATGACACTACCAAAATTATCATCACGGAAGTGTCCACTTCCATGATGATAAATGTCGTGTCATGGAAGTGCTTTCGTCAAGGGTGACCGACACGTGGCATCCACCGTAACGGCGCGCCGTTAAGCTATCGGGTCCGGTTTTGGATCAGAACCCGCTAACAGCCACAACCAATGCCGATTTCCACGTGTAAAATTCTCAATGGCCGACGGAACCACGTGTCAGCTCCGCGTTGGCATAGGTGTCAATCATCCAATGGTCGAGATGCGCCTATGATATGTTGACACGTGGATGGGCCCAAAAGTGACCCATCAAGTTTAAATGGGCTGGCCCAACTAAGGGCCCACAAGATTTAGCGGACCATAATGGGCCGGCCCAGCTAAAGGCCAACAAGATTTTGCAGACCATAATGGGCCGGTCCAGCTAAAGGCTTAACATTCTTAGTTAAGGCCCGTACGACTAGTGTCAAATCGGCCTGTCAACGGCCCGTCCTAAACTTGTCATCATCGCGGGCCATGGTCACTTCTGGCCTGTTAACAGTCCACTAAGTATTTGGGCCGAATTACGGCCCGGTGTATTTCCGGACTGTTAAAGTTCCTGCTTCATTTGGGCTCATTTATAGGCCATTGAAACTTTCGGCCCATAAACGACAGTGAAAGATTTGGGTCATATCACTACAAAAAATACACTTCCGTGATGATACGTGTTTGTCATAGTAGGTCACATTTTCTATCATGCATGTACATCCATGACGATTTTATGACAAAATCAAGATAGTCATACCTGTGCTGTCGTAGAAGTGTTTCATGACATTACCAAAATTATCACCACGGAAGTGTCCACTTCCATGACGATAAATCACGTGTCATAGAAGTGCTTTCGTCAAGGGTGACCGACATGTGGCATCCACTGATACGTCTCCAACGTATCTATAATTTTTTATTGTTCCATGCTATATTATATTCTGTTTTGGATGATTAATGGGCTTTGTTATACACTTTTATATTATTTTTGGGACTAACCTATTAACCGGAGGCCCAGCCCAAATTGCTGTTTTTTTGCCTATTTCAGTGTTTCGCAGAAAAAGAATCTCAAACGGAGTCCAAACGGAATGAAACCTTCGGGAACGTGATTTTTGGAACAAACGTGATCCAGAAGACTTGGACCCTACGTCAAGAAAGCAACCAGGAGGGCATGAGGTAGGGGGGCACGCCTACCCCCCTGGGCGTGCCCTCCACCCTCATGGGGCCCACGTTGCTCCACCGACGTACTTCTTCCTCCTATATATGCCTACGTACCCCCAAACGAACAGAAGCATCCACGAAAACCTAATTCCACCGCCGCAACCTTCTGTACCTGTGAGATCCCATCTTGGGGCCTTTTACGACATCCTGTCGGAGGGGGCATTGATCACGGAGGGCTTCTACATCAACACCATAGCCTCTCCGATGATGTCTGAGTAGTTTACCTCAGACCTTTGGGTCCATAGTTATTAGCTAGATGGCTTCTTCTCTCTCTTTGGATCTCAATACAAAGTTCTCCACGATTCTCGTGGAGATCTATTCGATGTAATCTTCTTTTGCGGTGTGTTTGTTGAGACCGATGAATTGTGGGTTTATGATCAAGTTTATCTATGAACAATATTTGAATCTTCTCTGAATTCTTTTATGTATGATTGGTTATCTTTGCAAGTCTCTTCGAATTATTAGTTTGGTTTGGCCTACTAGATTGATCTTTCTTGCCATGGGAGAAGTGCTTAGCTTTGGGTTCAATCTTGCGGTGTCCTTTCCCAGTGACAGCAGGGGCAGCAAGGCACGTATTGTATTGTTGCCATCGAGGATAACAAGATGGGGTTTATATCATATTGCATGAGTCTATCCCTCTACATCATGTCATCTTACTTAAAGCATTACTCTGTTCTTTTGAACTTAATACTCTAGATGCATGCTGGATAGCGGTCGATGTGTGGAGTAGTAGTAGTAGTAGATGCAGGCAGGAGTCGGTCTACTTGTCACGGACGTGATGCCTATATACATGATCATACCTAGATATTCTCATAACTATATATGCTCAATTCTATCAATTTCTCAATAGTAATTTGTTCACCCACCGTAATACTTATGCTCTTGAGAGAAGCCACTAGTGAAACCTATGGCCCCCGGGTCTATTCTCCATCATATTAATCTTCTAACACTTAGCTATTTTTATTGCCTTTTATTTTACTTTGCATCTTTATTATAAAAATACCAAAAATATTATCTTATCATTTCTATCAGATCTCACTTTCGTAAGTGACCGTGAAGGGATTGACAACCCCTTTATTGTGTTGGTTGCGAGGTTTTTATTTGTTTGTGTAGCTGCGAGGGACTTGATCGTGGCCTCCTACTGGATTGATACCTTGGTTCTCAAAAACTGAGGGAAATACTTATGCTGCTTTGCTGCATCACCCTTTCCTCTTCAAGGGAAAACCAACACAGTGCTCAAGAGGTAGCAAGAAGGATTTCTGGCACCGTTGCCGGGGAGGCTTACGTGAAGTCAAGTCAAGATTTGACTCCCGACAACGAGCCATTTCTGGCGCCGTTGCTGGGGAGTCTACGCAAAAGTCAACATACCAAGTACCCATCACAAACTCTTATCTCCCGCATTACATTATTTGCCATTTGCCTCTCGTTTTCCTCTCCCCCACTTCACCCTTGCCGTTTTATTCGCCCTCTCTTTTTTGTTTGCCCCTTTTTCGCTTGCTTCTTGTTTGCCCGTGTGGTTGATTGCTTGCTTTTCACTATGGCTCAAGACAATACTAAATTGTGTGACTTTACCAATACCAACAACAATGATTTTCTTAGCACTCCGATTGCTCCTCTTACCGATACTGAATCTTGTGAAATTAATGCTGCTTTGTTGAATCTTGTTATGAAAGATCAATTCGCCGGCCTTCCTAGTGAAGATGCCGCTACCCATCTAAATAGCTTCGTTGATTTGTGTGATATGCAAAAGAAGAAAGATGTGGACAATAATATTGTTGAATCGAAGCTAATTCCTTTTTCGCTTAGAGATCGTGCTAAAGCTTGGTTTTCGTCTTTGCCTAAAAATAGTATTGATTCTTGGAATAAGTGCAAAGATGCTTTTATCTCTAAGTATTTTCCTCCCGCTAAGATCATCTCTCTTAGAAATGATATTATGAATTTTAAGCAACTTGATCATGAACATGTTGCACAAGCTTGGGAGAGGATGAAATTAATGATACGTAATTGCCCTACACATGGTTTGAATTTGTGGATGATTATACAAAAAAATTATGCCGGATTGAATTTTGCTTCTAGAAATCTTTTAGATTCGGCCGCGGGAGGCACTTTTATGGAAATCACTTTAGGAGAAGCTACTAAACTCCTAGATAATATTATGGTTAATTATTCTCAATGGCACACTGAAAGATCTACTAATAAAAACGTGCATGCGATAGAAGAAATTAATGTGTTGAGTGGAAAGATGGATGAACTTATGAAATTATTTGCTAATAAAAGTGTTTCTTCTGATCCTAATGATATGACTTTGTCCACTTTGATTGAGAATAATAATGAATCTATGGATGTGAATTTTGTTGGTAGGAATAATTTTGGTAACAACGCATATAGAGGAAACTTTAATCCTAGGCCGTACCCTAGTAATTCCTCTAATAATTATGGTAATTCCTACAACAATTCTTATGGAAATTATAATAAGATGCCCTCTGAATTTGAGACTAGTGTTAAAGAATTTATGAACTCGCAAAAGAATTTCAATGCTTTACTTGAAGAAAAGTTGCCTAAGATTGATGGGTTGGCTAGGAACGTTGATAGAATTTATCTTGATGTTGATTCTTTGAAACTTAGATCTATTCCACCTAAGCATGATATCAATGAGTCTCTCAAAGCCATGAGAATTTCCATTGATGAGTGCAAGGAAAGAACCGCTAGGATGCGTGCTAAGAAAGATTGCTTTGTGAAAGCGTGTTCTTCTAGTTTCTATGAAAATAAAGATGAAGATCTAAAAGTTATTGATGTGTCTCCTATTAAATCTTTGTTTTGCAATATGAATATTGATAATGATGGGACTGAATATGATCCACCTTTACCTAGAAGGCGTTCCAAAAATTAGGAGTTTTTAGATTTTGATGCTAAAATTGGTAAAAGTGGGATTGAAGAGATCAAAACTCTAGATATTAATGAACCCACTATTTTGGATTTCAAGGAATTTAATTATGATAATTGCTCTTTGATAGATTGTATTTCCTTGTTGCAGTCCGTGCTAAATTCTCCTCATGCATGCTTATAGTCAACATAAAGCTTTTACTAAACATATTGTTGATGCTTTGATGCAATCTTATGAAGAAAAACTCGAGTTGGAAGTTTCTATCCCTAGAAAACTTTATGATGAGTGGGAACATACTATTAAAATTAAAATTAAAGATCATGAATGCTATGCTTTGTGTGATTCGGGTGCTAGTGTTTCCACGATTCCAAAAACTTTGTGTGATTTGCTAGGATTCTGTGAATTTGATGATTGCTCTTTAAACTTGCACCTTGCGGATTCCACCATTTAGAAACCTATGGGAAGAATTAATGATGTTATTATTGTTGAAAATAGGAACTATGTGCCCGTAGATTTCATCGTCCTTGATATAAATTGTAATTCTTCATGTCCTATTATTCTTGGTAGTCCTTTCCTTAGAACGATTGGTGCAATTATTGATATGAAGGAAGGGAATATTAGATTCCAATTTCCGTTAAAGAAAGGCATGGAACACTTCCCTAGAAAGAAGATAAAAATTACCTTATGAATCTATTATGAGAGCTACTTATGGATTGCCTTCCAAAGATGGCAATACCTAGATCTATCCTTGCTTTTATGCCTAGCTAGGGGTGTTAAACGATAGCGCTTGTTGGGAGGCAACCCAATTTTATTTTTAGTTTGTTGCCTTTTGATTCTGTTTAGGAATAAATATTTGATCTAGCCTCTGGTTAGGTTTGTTTTTATGTTTTAATTAGTGTTTGTGCCAAGTTAAACCTATAGGATCTTCTTGGATCATAGTTATTTGATCTTGCTGAAAATTCCAGAAACTTTCTGTTCACGAAAACAATTGTTAAAAATCACCAGAACGTGATAAAATATTGATTCCAATTTTAGAAGATCAATAAAAAAAATTTAGGATGTCCTATTTTGGCTGAATTTCTGGAGTTCCAGAAGTTTGCGTTAGTTACAGATTACTACAGACTGTTCTGTTTTTGACAGATTCTGTTTTTCATGTGTTGTTTGCTTATTTTGATGGATCTATGGCTAGTAAAATAGTTTATAAACCATAGAGAAGTTGGAATACATTAGGTTTAACAACCATATAAATAAAGAATGACTTCATTATAGTACCTTGAAGTGGTGTTTTGTTTTCTTTCGCTAACGGAGCTCACGAGATTTTCTGTTAAGTTTTGTGTTGTGAAGTTTTCAAGTTTTGGGTAAAAGATTTGATGGATTATGGAACAAGGAGTGGCAAGAGCCTAAGCTTGGGGATTCCCATGGCACCCCAAGATAATCTAAGGACACCAAAAAGCCAAAGCTTGGGGATGCCCCGGAAGGCATCCCCTCTTTCGTCTACTTCCATCGGTAACTTTACTTGGAGCTATATTTTCATTCACCACATGATATGTGTTTTGCTTGGAGCGTCTTGTATTATTTGAGTCTTTATTTTTTAGTTTGCCACAATCATCTTTGCTGTACACACCTTTTGAGAGGGACACACTTGATTCGGAATTTGTTAGAATACTCTATGTGCTTCACTTATATCTTTTGAGCTATATAGTTTTTGCTCTAGTGCTTCACTTATATCTTTTAGAGCACGGTGGTGGATTTGTTTTATAGAAACTATTGTTCTCTCATGCTTCACTTATATTATTTTGAGATTCCTACAAAACAGCATGGTAATTTTCTTAAATTGAGAAATTAGTCCTAAAGTAATAGGCATCCAAGATTAGTGAAAATTATCTTATGAGTGTGTTGAATACTATGAGAAGTTTGATGCTTGATAATTGTTTTGAGATATGAAGATGGTGATATTAGAGTCATGCTAGTTGAGTAGTTGTGGATTTGAGGAATACTTGTGTTAAAGTTTGTGATTCCCGTAGCATGCACTTATGGTGAACCGTTATGTGATGAAGTCGGAGCATGATTTATTTATTGATTGTCTTCCTTATGAGTGGCGGTCGGGGACGAGCGATGGTCTTTTCCTACCAATCTATCCCCCTAGGAGCATGCGCGTAATACTTTGCTTTGATAACTTGTAGATTTTTGCAATAAATATAGGCCAGCACTCTGCGCCGGCGCACCGGCCGAAACGGCTAGCAGTCGTCCGATCTGAGCGAGGAGGGCCGCTGAATCTGTTCCTTCTCCTTCCTCCCGCACGGGTTAAAATCCCCCTGCGTCTCTCTCTCCCCCGCAGCAAGCACGCCTGCGCCCTCTCGGCACCCTGCGCCACCATCCCCGCTCGCCGTGGTGACCATCAAGCTCCCCGCGGGCATCGGTTGCGGCCAAAAAAATGAGGCGCAACTGCAGCACATCCGACACAAGGTTGTAGCCCCGCGTACTCGCCGCCGCGCCTCGCCGGTCGAGGTTGCAGCTTGCCGCGAGCCCGTTCCAGCTCGCCGGCGACCGGTTGCAACATCCGCCCCCTGCTCCCGTGCTGGATCTCGCCGCCGGAATTCACAGAAACCCACCACCGGCATCTCGCCGTTCGTGAAAAGAACAGATGTAGCAAAAACTGTGGACAGTAGTAGCAAAAATCCACATAGTTGAAGCTTTCTTTAATGTGGCATGAAGCTTTTCAATTCAACAGTTGAAGCTCCTCAATTTAATGGATGCAGCTTTTTTGTGCTAAGTGCCCCGGCGATCAGTTTCTTCGTATTTTCAGTTGAAGCTTTTCCATCACCGGTTGTAGCTTTCCAGTCCACCGGTTGCAGCTTTTGTTGGGGGAGTGTGCCGGCGACCAACATCTCCGTTTGTCTTTTGAAACTTTTTCTGTTGCCGGTTGAAGCTATTTGGGTCATCGGTTGTAGCATTTTGTGCTGCCGGTTGCAGCTTCTCTCGTGCGCGGCCATCAGGCGACAGCGCGGCCATGGCGATGAGCGCATCCATGGAAACGGCGCGGCAGCATTGCCCCCGATGGGCGCATGAACAGCACAGGAAACAGGAGCTGATGGCCGGCCTGGATCCATGGAGTTTCCTGCCTGGGCAATCGCGAGGAAGAAGGAGTGGATGGAGGCGTTGGGGAGAGGATAAGGTACACGTGTTGCCTTCCTGGTGGCTAGCGCCAGCGAGGCGAAGGCGGCCGGCCCGAGCGTTCCACTGGCGCACCGCGTGTAAACACTTCCCATAAATATACGAGTTCTTTATGACTAATGTTGAGTCCATGGATTATACACACTCTCTTCCTTCCACCATTGCTAGCCTCTCTAATACCGCACACTTTTCGCCGGTATCATACACCCACCATATACCTTCCTCAAAACAGCCACCATACCTACCTATCATGGTATGTCCATAGCCATTCCGAGATATATTGCCATGCAACTTACCACCATTCCGTTTACTATGACACGCTCCATCATTGTCATATTGCTTCGCATGATCATGTAGTTGAGATCGTATTTGTGACAAAGCCACCGTTCATAATTCTTTCATACATGTCACTCTTGATTCATTGCATATCCTGGTACATCGCCGGAGGCATTTACATAGAGTCATATTTTGTTCTAAGTATTGAGTTGTAATTGTTGAGTTGTAAGTAAATAAAAGTGTGATGATCATCATTTTTAGAGCATTGTCCCAAGTGAGGAAAGGATGATGGAGACTATGATTCCCCCACAAGTCGGGATGAGACTCCGGACGAAAAAAGGAAAAAAGGAGGCCATAAAAAAAGAAAGAGAAAAGGCCCAAATAAAAAAATGAGAGAAAAAGAGAGAAGGGACAATGTTACTACCCTTTTACCACACTTGTGCTTCAAAGTAGCACCATGATCTTCATGATAGAGAGTCTCATATGATATCACTTTCATATACTAGTGGGAATTTCTCATTATAGAACTTGGCTTGTATATTCCAATGATGGCCTTCCTCAAAATGCCCTAGGTCTTCGTGAACAAGCGAGTTGGATGCACACCCACTTAGTTTCTTTTGTTGAGCTTTCATATACTTATAGCTCTAGTGCATCCATTGCATGGCAATCCCTACTCACTCACATTGATATCTATTAATGGGCATCTCCATAGCCCGTTGATACGCCTAGTTGATGTGAGATTATCTTCTCCTTTTTGTCTTCTCCACAACCACCATTCTATTCCACATATAGTGCTATATCCATGGCTCACGGTCATGTATTGCGTGAAGATTGAAAAAGTTTGAGAACACCAAAAGTATGAAACAATTGCTTGGCTTGTCATTGGTGTTGTGCATGATTTAAATACTTTGTGTGGTGAAGATAGAGCATAGCCAGACTATATGATTTTGTAGGGATAACTTTCTTTGGCCATGTTATTTTGAGAAGACATAATTGCTTAGTTAGTATGCTTGAAGTATTATTATTTTTATGTCAATATTAAACTTTTGTCTTGAATCTTTCGGATTTGTATATTCAATCCACAATTAAGAGAATTACATTGAAAATTATGCTAGTAGCATTCCACGTCAAATTTTTTGTTTTTATCATTTACCTACTCGAGGATGAGCATGAATTAAGCTTGGGGATGCTTGATACGTCTCCAACTTATCAATAATTTTTTATTGTTCCATGCTATATTATATTATGTTTTGGATGATTAATGGGCTTTGTTATACACTTTTATATTATTTTTGGGACGAACCTATTAACCGGAGGCCCAGCCCAAATTGTTGTTTTTTTGCCTATTTAAGTGTTTCGAAGAAAAAGAATGTCAAACGGAGTCCAAACGGAATGAAACCTTCGGGAACGTGATTTTCGGAACAAACATGATCCAGAGGACTTGGACCCTACGTCAAGAAAGCAACCATGAGGGCACGAGGTAGGGGCACGCCTAGCCCCCCAGGTGCGCCCTCCACTCTCGTGGGGCCCACGTTGCTCCACCGACGTACTTCTTCCTCCTATATATATACCTACGTACCCCGAAACCAACAGAAGCATCCACGAAAACCTAATTCCACCGCCGCAGCCTTCCGTACCCATGAGATCCCATCTTGGGGCCTTTTCCAGCGTCCTGCCGGAGGGGGCATTGATCACGTAGGGCTTCTACATCAACACCATAGCCTCTCCGATGATGTGTGAGTAGTTTACCTCAGACCTTCGGGTCCATAGTTATTAGCTAGATGGCTTCTTCTCTCTCTTTGGATCTCAATACAAAGTTCTCCACGATTCTCGTGGAGATCTATTCGATGTAATCTTCTTTTGCTGTGTGTTTGTTGAGACCGATGAATTGTGGGTTTATGATCAAGTTTATCTATGAACAATATTTGAATCTTCTCTGAATTCTTTTATGTATGATTGGTTATCTTTGCAAGTCTCTTCGAATTATCAGTTTGGTTTGGCCTACTAGATTGATCTTTCTTGCAATGGAAGAAGTGCTTAGCTTTGGGTTCAATCTTGCGGTGTCCTTTCCCAGTGATAGCAGGGGCAGCAAGGCACGTATTGTATTGTTGCCATCGAGGATAACAAGATGGGGTTTATATCATATTGCATGAGTTTATCCCTCTATATCATGTCATCTTACTTAAAGCATTATTCTGTTCTTTTGAACTTAATACTCTAGATGCATGCTGGATAGCGGTCGATGTGTGGAGTAATTGTAGTAGATGCAGGCAGGATTCGGTCTACTTGTCACGGACGTGATGCCTATATACATGATCATACCTAGATATTCTCATAACTATGCTCAATTCTATCAATTGCTCAACAGTAATTTGTTCACCCACCGTAATACTTATGCTCTTGAGAGAAGCCTCTAGTGAAACCTATGGCCCCCGGGTCTATTCTCCATCATATTAATCTTCCAACACTTAGCTATTTTTATTGCCTTTTATTTTACTTTGCATATTTATTATAAAAATACCAAAAATATTATCTTATCATTTTTATCAGATCTCACTTTCTTAAGTGACCGTGAAGGGATTGACAACACCTTTATTGCGTTGGTTGTGAGGTTTTTATTTGTTTGTGTAGGTGCGAGGGACTTGAGCGTGGCCTCCTACTGGATTGATACCTTGGTTGTCAAAAACTGAGGGAAATACTTACGCTACTTTGCTGCATCACCCTTTCCTCTTCAAGGGAAAACCAACACAGTGCTCAAGAGGTAGCATCCACCGTAACAGGTCGCCGTTAAGCTATCAAGTCTGGTTTTGGATTCGATAACCCGTTAACAGCCCGGACCAATGGGGATTTTCCACGTGTAAAATTCTCATTGGCCAGAGGAAACACGTGTTGGCTCACCGTTGGGACAGATGTCATCCACTCATTGGACAGGAGGCGCCTATGATACGTCGACACGTGGCACGACCCAACAGAGGCCCATTCCAGTGAAAAGGCCGGCCCGTTTGACATGGTCAAAAGGTAACGGGCCGGCCCATGGAAAGCTTGTTAACGACCTGTTCGTATATCGCCCATTTACGGCCCGCTAACTCCCGGCCTGTTACGACCTATTGGGATTAAGCCCAGTAGCTTCATCTGGGCCATCCAATATGATTCCAGCCCGTTGTAACTTCCAGCCCATGTATGGCCCATGATGTCTTTCGGCCCATATGAGGCCCTTCGTAACTCTGGGCCTATTAAAGGCCCGAGATGAAACTGGCACATAATGAACAGTGTATCGCTTTATACCCATTAACGGCCCATTATTCCGTCGGCCGTTTCCAGCCCGTGTTAACTTTCGGCCTTCTAAGGGCCGATTTATTCTTGGGCTCATTTCTACAATTCGGTTAGTTACGGTCCGTTACTGTCCTGTTCCGTTTGTGGGCCAAATTCAGCCCGTGGTTACATTCGACCTATTTGTGAACCATTAACCCGTTGGGCTGTTTTCATAGCGTTATCAAATACGGCCTATTAACGGCCCGTTATGGTCCACGAATAGTACGACCCATGTTTGGCGAAATGATGATACGCCCCGTACAAGGCCCATGGATCCTACGGCCCGTAGAAGACCAATGGATCCGGCCCGTAGAAGGCCCATGGATCATACGGCCCATAGAAAGTCCATGGATCCTACGGCCCGTAGAAGGCCCATGGATGCTACAGCTCGTAGAAGGCCCATGGATCCTACGGCCCATAGAAGGCCCATGGATCCTACGGACCGTAGAAGGCCCATGGATCCTACGGCCTGCAGGAGGCCCATGGTTACAACAATCCGTGTGTTGCCATGATTATTGTGGCCTAGTTACCAAAAATAGGTTATTGTGGTCACTAGAAAAACGCAGAAAAAGGACTGCAGTGACTACAACAAAACAACAAAACAACTAAACAAAGACAATAAGGAAATAAATAAGCAAGCAACTAACTCTAGGCTATTACAACTATTACACATATTACATCCACTGGGCATCAAAGTTCGCCACCAGTGCAAATATAGGGAACAAATCAACATATTACATACACTGCCCATCAAAATTGGCCACTAGTGCAAATAAACGCGGCAGCAAAACAAGAGCATAACTGAAACAACTTCAGAAGAGCTCAAGAAACGTTATCCTGGGTATCCACCATGCTGGCAATAAGCTTAGCAAGATTATTAGCTTTGTCCTGTTTGGCGCTAAAATCCTCCAACGCTTGCTGCTGCACCAGAAAGTATGCATCTGAATGCTCCAGGGACTTCCACTGTCGTTCCGCTTCTTGCGCAACATAGCTGATCGATGTCTTTCACCTTGTAGTTGAGACTCAAGAAACTGAACTGATTCAGACAGTGAGTTTGAATAGCTTGTGCAAGCGACAGTGGTCAGTAACTCGAACACTAAACCAAGGTAGACTTTGGGGTTGTCTCACTGTCTTCAAGATAGTCTTCCTTAGTTGTTTTATCAGCTTTGTTGGAGACCAATAAGGATGGCTCACTATCCTGAACCTTATCTGCATTACTTCCTTTACCATTGCTTAATAAGGCACTCTTCCCCAATATTCTGTCAGCATTCTAAAAGAAGAAACAAGTAGACACATAACAGGTTTAGCATGTACTAGTATATGAAACTCATTTCGGTGAACCAGTTCATTAGTAAGGTGGACATGATTAAACTACCAAGTCTTCTATTGCCAAGTACTAGTACATAATAAAAGCATCAAACAAACATATATCTATGTCCTATGGTCACCGCATTGTCTTGACAAATCAAAATAGAGACACGGTTCAAATCATATCAGTTCAAGACAAAGCAGCAGTGAAATAATACAAAACGTGGGAAACTACACGGCACAACAAGATTTCAGATGGGTACCACGTGTCTACATGTACAACTACACTATTGGCCCTGTTGTGATGCTAGTAATGTGCATGATATGAGAAGTCAACTGTATACACAATTGAAATTGAAATCAACAGAGCTATTGATAAGAGCAAACCTGTTAAAGAAACATGCGTGAACATACCTGCTGGGCCATTGGATTTTTGATTGGATCCTTCAATTTAAAAATTAAGTTTGTATGAGTAAATACAATGATACAAGAGCAAAGCAGTATGCACGATAGCAATGGAATCTTAAATTAGAACAGTTGTTCTTCATGTTTAAGCACTTGTTCTACATGAACATAGTACAGTAAGACACAAGAATATAGTAATTAAAAATAGAAAATGAGCTCATAGACCTTACCACATTCTTGGTTCGGGACCAGTACAGAATAAGGCGTTCCCAGTCATCGTCCAGTAAATGTGCCTCAGGAGACGTAAGGGAATTTGATGAGTTTCTTTGCCAGTGAAGTACGTTTTCTTCAGGTAATTCCGATACTGCCACCAAGCATTCTTGAAGATAGCAGAGGTATTAGCACAGGTTACCTCATCCTGAGTTTCCAAATCGGTCCTTCTCTATAGAGAAAAATGGGAAAATTTGCTGTATTATAACCATCATGGAGGTAGAATGTATGGGACAAAGCAAAGTAATTGCCATGAATAACATTACTTACACATAACTCCTGGACAAACACCTGCAACTGGCATTTTCCTTCATCTTCAGTATAATATTTCAAAGATGGGAAGATATGCACATAGGATTTAACAACATCAAATGCGATAGATGCTAAACTACGACTAGCTGGTTGTGCTTCCTCCACAGGAATAGGCGTACTAACTGGTGGAGTTGGGGTTCGCCGTGGTAGTACTGGCCCTTTGGGCACTGGAGCTGCCTTACTAACTTCTCTTATTTGGGAGCTCTGTGGTGGAGATGGTGCTGTGTCAACATGAACTGGGTTACTATCTGCTGGGGTTGGGGTTAGATTGGGTGAGCTAGTTCTCTGTCCATCGCAGTAGGGGTACAATCTGCGAGAGTCTGGGTTATGTGTGGTAGGGCTGGTTCTCGTGCATGTACAACCGGGGTGCTATCTCCACCAAGAGGTAGCACTGTTTTATTTGAAGACCGTGTTTTTACTCCGCTAGATACTGCCATCACCCGCTCCAATTCAAATGGCTGATAAACAGGAAACATAGTTGAATGTACATACATTGTATGAGAGACAAATGCAATAGATAGTGTGGAAAAAGAGGGCATGAAATAGTTGACATGTATATTGTTTAACTAAAACGGATATCATGACATAATTTCACATATATGATGTCTATCTAAACTTGATAGCATAGCATAACATAATTCAAAGATATGATGAATAAATAAACAGGATCGCATGACATAATTCACATACATGTTATCTAAGTAATCAGGATCGCATGATTTAATTCACATATGTGATTTACTAGCAAGATGCCCATGCGTTGCACGGAACATCAAGATGCATTAATATGAGTAGTTTATCTTGTGATAGAAAAGGATGAACGAGGGAAGGCCTTATTTGCAAATGTGGAGAGGGGTGTGGGTATCTTTTTGCAAAATTTCCATAGTTTCCTTCCTATCCGTCAGATACAAATCGGACGGCCTATATTGCAGGATGGCAGGCACACCATCAACACCAACTCTGTTTTTTTATAAGAGTAGAGATATGCTTAACAAAGGGCATTTGATATGATGTCTGAACTAAGAACATGGCAATGCATATTGTGTATATGATGTCTAAACTATGCAATGCAAGACACCATATGCATGATATGAACCGTGCAAAGTTAGAGCATACACCTCGGCGGGGGAATAGGACTGGTCATCTGTCTCTTAATCCATCTCCGAGGAGCTATCGGGACCCAACAAGAGATCTGCTTCGACAGGTAGCATTGTCTGCTCTGAAGGCCTTGTTTTCACTCCAGATTTTTCCATCTCCCACCCAAATGGCTGATTCACGGGAAGAGTAGTTTAATGTACAAACATTGTCGACAAATGGAAATGTAATGAAGAAAAGGATGGGCAAGATATAATTCAAATATTTGATGCCTGGTTAAATAGGATGGCATTGCACATTTTACATATATTATGGCTGGCTAAAAGACATGAGACTGCATAATTCCCATATATGATATAGAAACAAAACAGGTGGCATTACAGAACATGTCTAAACTAAGCAGATGACATATATGATGTCAAAAGTAGGCACTGCAAGGCAACATATGCATGATATGACTAACATCATCATGCCAAGGTAGAGTAAACACCTTGGGGATAAATAGGAGTGGTCAGCTGCGTCTGTATCCGCCTCAGAACAGATATCTTCCTCTGGATTACAATCTGGAGAGGGGGGGGGAGGGTTTGCCATTGAACCCACCATGGAGCGATGTCTGCATGACATTTTATTGCTGCGCAAAACTCTTCTCTTTTTCTCTACATGTTCAGCATGACTGTGTACAATATATGGCATGCATACGAAAAAAATATGGTGAGATTATTTAAGGAGAGCATGCAGAAATCTAGAGTGATGGTAACAACCAGCGGATGGATCCAAAAATAATGATAGCAGGCTGATGATTGCTTTAATTTAATAAAAAGACAGATGATGATTGCTTTACTATTTGTTTCCCACCCAAGATGAACAACATAGGCATACCCTAGGTGAACCAGATATTAGACAGAGATACTATTCATTGCCGCCTCATATGTGCCCCACAACTAATTTAGAACTCAAGTTTGAACATTAATTTGGACCTGACATGGAGTCTAAGAGGTGAACAGGACGATAAAGTAGCAGATAATTTTAAGCAATGCATAACATAAGCAGAAACAAAAGAGTGCGACCTCTCTTGTGGACCCGTGTACTCCTCAGGTTCATCTGCTGAGTCGATGATGGTGATGCCGTTGCGGTGGCTGCCGGTGGCAAGGAAGGAGATCTGAGGCGGCGAAAGACGGCCAGGAGTCGTGATGTCTGGTTTGGTGGATGCTTATGTCGATGGAGCGGCTCAGGTGAGGTGGACGACGTCGCGGCAGGAGCAGGACAAACCACACAAAGTTTCCTTCGACACCTACCTGTAACTGAAGTAATTCTGTAAGGGCTCATTTGGCTTGCATGATTCTAAAAATGCAGGGATAGGAAAAACACCGGAATAGGATAGGAATGCACATGGTAAACAGAGCATTTGTAAACACAGGATTTCTGTCAACTTGGGTGTTTGGTTCACAGGAATTGGAAGAGCAAAGGAATGCAAAGAAACATGGACAAAATAAAGTGAAACCATATGAAAGCGTGTACAGTTAGAATGTTATTCTGCCACTAATGCACTTGGTCTTGCTTTCATGCATAGGATTTTGAAAAGTAGGTCCAGGTGGATGTTTTGCTCCATTCCATTCAACAAAATGCATGAATAATTGAATAGTAGAGTGCCATTGGAAAATTTCCTATTGCTATTTTTCAATTGAACCAAAATAGCCCTAACGGATCGACATCAATGTACAGCAATAAGTGATGCAACAAGTGTACAACCTCTTTGCCGTAGCCTTGTCGACCTCAGCATCATTGGGTTGGTCGTTGAAGAAGTTGAGGCAAAGGTGGCTGTCAGAGGTGTGGAGGAAGATCTGAGGAATCTTTAGACGGCGTCCAGAGCACTGCTCTGTTGTGATGGATCGTTCTGTCATTGGAGCAGCTCCGGTGAGCCGTAAGACGTCAAGGCTAAAGCAGCACAAGACAGACATTGTTAATCTCAAGTGGGATTCTAATAGCATCTCCAATAGATGATGTAAAATAGATGTAAAATTTACATCACCAAAAACCACCTGACTACAACAGATGAGGTAAAAACTGTTGACTCTGAACTTAACTGTCGAAACTGAAATTTACTATGGAATCTGAATGTTACTGTCGAAACTGAATGCAATGGTAGCAAAGAGGCACTTGACATGTAGTTTAGGGAGGGCCTGCAGTTCATCTTCAACCTGCTCCCCTCTGAGCCGCCAGCCAC